>NW_019233922.1:77400-77956 GCF_002742605.1 Olea europaea var. sylvestris
AAATTGTCTCATCAATGTCGCCATTGAGAAACGCCGTCTTGACATCCATCTGATGTAACTCAAGGTCAAAGTGCGCAACAAGTGCCATAATTGTCCTTAAAGAGTCTTTCGTTGAAACTGGAGAGAAAGTCTCTTTGAAGTCAATACCTTCCTTTTGGGTAAAGCCTTTAGCCACAAGACGAGCCTTATATCTTTCCACATTACCATTTGAATCCCTCTTGGTTTTAAAAATCCATTTACAACCCATGGGCTTCACACCTTCAGGTAATGGGATAAGATCCCAAACTTTATTGTCTTGCATAGACTTATACTCCTCATTCATAGCATCAATCCACTTTTGAGAGTTAGAATCCTGCATGGCCTGATGGAAATTGATTGGATCATCTCCCACCATTCCATTATTTTCCTCATGTTCTTGGAGAAATACTATGAAATCATCTGAAATAGTACTTTTCCTCTCTCTCGTGGATCTCCTCAATGGTATTGGCTCTTGAGGTTGTTGAGTTTGTATTTCTGGAATAATTACCTCATTTTGGATGGGAGGTACTTCAACATT
>NW_019233922.1:81984-94538 GCF_002742605.1 Olea europaea var. sylvestris
ATCTATAACCATAAATAATATGCTAAACAATTCTCAAATTCAACAATAATGAATCCAAATAGTTAGATTTGAAAATCTTAAAAAAAAAAAAAAAATTGCAGAAATTTAAATTTCACATAACATCATGGAAGATCCATAACAATAACAAAAAAAAATACTAAATTATTTCAATTTCTCAAAGATTTCAACAATGGATGGCTCTGATACCACTTGTTGCATAAATTTGAAAGGAACCATATTCATAAAATCCTTTCATAAAATCATAAATTCCATGTTGAAATCAAAGAGACAACAAAAAGTGCGGAAACATACCTTGATCCATGAATCTTACTACTTTAATTGGGTTTTGATCTTCCAATTGATACGTGATTCTCCTTCCTTTTGGTTTTCTTCAAAGTCTCTGTTGATGGGGATGCAGAGATATTTTCCAAAGAAAATCACGTTCAAATTGGGGACCATAACCACTTTTAAAAATAACTGCTATTGGCAGTTATTAACTTTAAGTTATTTCAAATCGGTCCCTCATCAATTCAAAATAACACCTTCTGGTCTCTACACTTTAATCCCATAAAATTTAATACCCATTAGTCCAAAATTAAATCCAATGGATCACTTTATCGACTATATTTACTTTAAAATAGCACCACACATTCTAATAAATGTACATGTGTGGCCCCTAAGTTGGAATTTTTTTTTTTTCCAACAATAAATACTATATCTAGAGTGGTTTTAACAAGAAGGAAAAATGAATGAAATAACTCATATGATGCAGGTGTTGGAGCCGTATGGAATACTGCCAAAGTGAAACCTGGTTCGAGTGTAGCCTTTTTTGGTCTAGGCGCTGTGGGGTTGGCGGTGAGTCTACTAGTACTCCAGAAAATAAAACAAACATTTTTATTTAATTGATACTCGAAAAAAATAAAGCGAAAAAATACAAAACTTTGAAGGGGGAGGTACGACCTTCCATATTCGTATAACGCATGCATCTGATTAAGCTTTATAAGATGCTAGACTCAATAAAGTTGAAGAAACGAAATTAAAGTAACGTGATCGATGGGACAAGAGATTGGTTGTTACTGCAGCTATATTTAATGCAACCAAAACTTGGCCCCGGCCCATTCACCTTTTCATTTTTTTTCTGTCTCTCTCATTTTCAAACACACAATCTTCCATAAAATAATATTAAACACAAATCAAAAAAATTTCATTCCTTCTCAACAACACATTTTTAAAAAAAATATTACTCTGACCATTAAAATTTGAAAAGAATAGGACGAAACACGGGCTAAATTGATGTCTAATCTTGATCTTAAGACAACTGGCGATTTAATGGTCCCCAACTAAGCAATGTTTCTCTAAAGGTGCACATTAATGTTGTTTAACTCCTTATAATTAATGTTTCCTTCCCGATTGTCTAAACCTAGCAACCCACGGATGAAAAAATCAATTTCTTAGACTTTGTTTGATTTTCAAAGTGCATTTTTTCTCTCTTTTTTTAACCATACATTCTTCATTAAAATAATATTACATTTAAATCAAAAACTTTTCTTTATTTTTCATCCATACATTCTGTTAGACAGCAACCTTCCATTTCTGTTCCCAATTCTCATAAAAGTACTAGCAATGTTGATTGATATTAGCAATGATGAAGGCTCCAAATCTGCCATATTTCCAGCATAGCAATATGATTATCTGTAGGAATTCTTTACTGTAATTTTGCTACATTAGAGAACGTGAATGTTTCAAATATATAAATATTGCTCCTATAAATATGTAGTAAGCATATGGCTTTGGTATGATTTACCAAGCCCTTCTTATCATTTCTTTCACATTCTCCATCAATTTACTATTTTAAAATTCATTTTTCCAACAAAATGGGTGTCAAACTCCCTCCTAGTAGGGAAAGTGATAGGACCATATGGACTATTAATGTCGATAATTTTTCTCAAATATGTACACATTGTTGAAAATGAGATGCAAAAGTCTAGTTTGACATGAATCAAGATTTTGCAGGTTGTGGAAGGTGCACGAGCCATGGGAGCATCTAAAATAATAGGAGTTGATGTCAACCCTGCTAAGCTAGCTAAAGGTATAAAACAAAATTACGGAAAACTATACATGTTAGGAACAATGCTATAGGTATAGGAAAATTTTCACCGAAATCATATAGATGGACACTTGATAGATCGGCATTGGAAGATGACAAAAAAAAGCCATGCAGGTATTGTCAACACAGCATGTGTATGGTTTCTGTATGTTTTTCGACTTGGGGAAAAACTGAGTTTATTTATAGACTTTGTTTCATAAGCTGAGTATAAATTATGAGGAAAGCTTTGGCTAGATGTAAATGCAAGTAAATGTATAGAATCTAAGTATCTAACTCCCACTATTTTTTCTGTCCTCAGTGTACGCATATATATTTAAGTCAATATTAATTCTGTCTCATTATGAACAGGTCAAAAAATTGGGCTCACTGATTTCATAAACCCAAAGCTTTTAGATAAGCCGGTGCATGAGGTTAGCATTTGTATTTAATTAACAAATCAGACAAATTTATTTCACTTTTTTCATTTTGTTTTTCAAGTTTCTGCTAAAACATAGCTCACAGCAAATACAAGAATGTCCATTTCCCACAAATTAAAGCTACTGCATTTGAACTTTCATTGACATTACTTAGTAAATATGGTGGATGCAGAAAGTTAAAGACATTGCAAAAGGTGGTGTGGACTATAGCTTTGAGTGTGCAGGAAACTTAGACGTGCTACGGGAAGCCTTTCTATCCAGCCACGATGTAAGATTATGATTCTCAAGCTGTTTATGTATATCTCAAAGTACGTACATTGTATGGACATATTTAAATTTGGGAAATTCGATGCGTCGCCTTAAAGTATATAGTCCATCTTATCAAATAAGTCGTAAGTGTAACATATTAATGAGTCCCCTCTTGTCGTACTTGTGCTTACCATATCCAGATCCACTCTTGTTATTGCAGGGTTGGGGATTGACAGTAGTTTTAGGGGTTCATCCATCCCCAAGTCTTCTCCCTTTACATCCAATGGAGCTTTTCGATGGCCGAAAAATCGTGGCATCAACCTTTGGCGACTTCAAGGGCAAGTCTCAACTGCCTGATTTTGCTAAACAGTGCATGGATGGGGTGAGTTTTTCACTACCATTCAAATTCCATGTGATTCTTGTTCGTCCTCTTTGGAGTTGATACATATATACTATAGGATACTTAAATAGTTCTAGTTTTTCAGGTGGGTAAATTGGATGAGTTCATCTCTCATGAACTGCCTTTTGAGAAGATAAATGACGCTTTCCAGCTACTTATTGAGGGGAAATCATTGAGGTGTCTTCTTCATCTTTGAAATGTAATTTGTCCATCGAGCAGATATATTCATCTACAGAATCATATTTATAGTTTTATTTGTGTTTTTTATGTATTCAAGATTATGGGATCATATATATGTTCTTTTGCTTTATAAAAAAGTTTTTAATTACTCTAGAATTTACTAATTTGTTCCCGTTTGGCGTAGATTAAATAGTATATTAAAATTCAAGTCAAAATCAACAATTAATTTTAACAATACATTTCGTAAGATCCATAACTTTTCAATAACACATTTTATCAACTTTTATAAAAAATTAGTGGTCAATTTTTGTGTTTTAGTTTTTATTTTTTTGATAGATTAACCTAAGTGGCACGTAGGGATTTAAACGAGTTGGGTCGAGCCGGCTCGCTAGTCTAGAGTTTCAGCTTGGGCTCGGCCCGATTAAAATGACCGAGCTTTTTTGCGGGCTCAAGTCGGGTCTAGCCAAAAAAATAGGCTCGGCCCGAGCCGGGCAGGCTCGTTCCCTCTCCCCCCTCCCCTCCTCACAGGCCAGTTCGGACAAAGCCTGTGTCTCCAAAATGGGGCTCGACCCGAGCTTAGGCTCGGGTCTACCGAGCCCTGAGCCGAGTCACGGACGGCCCGAGCCGACGAGCCCGATTGCCATTCCTAGTGGCATGTTTTATTGATAACAAAGAAAACGGCACTAAGAGGACGCAGGCCTAAGTGCCGAACTTGGAAAAAGGAAAAGAAAATAAAAGAATTTGTTGTGTCTGATGATGAAGCATAGTACAATGTAAAAATAATGGATACATAATATATCCCATGCTACAAGAATTCCTTCCGGAGTTTATTCAAATTGATTGATGTTGGTCCTATGATGCAATAAATGTGAAAGATGTGAAGGTTATTTGATACAAAGTATGTAATAATACGAGTAAGTTGCTACTTCCAAATAAACTCAAAAATTTTCTTAACTATTATAATTCAATGAGTCGTGTCCATCATCTTTATCAAATACCTAATGTGAGGTTAAATTGATCGCGGGTTAAACTTCAATGAACACATATTATTGGTAATTTTCTCAAGATCATTTTTTTTTCTATTCGTACATAGCATATTTAAAGATGTAAAAATCATACCCCATATTATATGAAAATTAAACCATGGTTAAGGGTGGGTGCGGGTCGGTTCGGTAACCAAAATTTTCGGGTATCTAGTAAATGGAACCGTCGGGTCCAAATATAATTATGGAACCGTTCGGGTTCGGTTCCGTACGGTTCAGTTCGGTTCTGTTCGGTTTTGTACTATAATTAAATTTTTTAACATTTATAACAACATTACATAAATACAACTAATGATATATTCAGTGGTTTTGGAATGCCATAGAATAGTACACTACCTTGTTCAAATGATCGATGCGGTTAAAGTTTCGGTCGGCGCAGGTCGCAACTTCGATCGGAGGTCACAACATTTACCGACGATTGTATAGGTTTGGAAATGTCAGCGAGGCTGCGAGAGTGAGTGCAAGAGTCGAGACAACGTTATGGACTTTAGTGTAGGTGTTTAGAGTTATTTAGTGGATTGGATCTTGTTGGGCTAAGAAATGAAACAATAAAATGGGTAATTGGGCCAAAAATTTAAAAATTAGAAATGAAACAAATTATTGGGCCAAAAATTTGGATTTAGAAATTGTTAATTTGTTAATTTGTTTAGAAAAAATTAAAATTAAAATAATTTGATTTACTCAATATAAAAAAAATTAGAAATATTCAGTTCTTCGGTTCTTGGTCTAGAACCGAGAATCGAACCGTACTCGTCGGTTCTCAATTCAGATACCTGTTCGGGTATTTAATTTGACAAGAATCGTCGAGTTCGGTTCAGTTCGGTTCGAGAGATTTGCCTAGCCCTAATTGTCATCTTTTTTTATTGTTCGTTACTTTTTTTTTTATTTATGTCAATTTTTAGTGACATGTATCTTTTTTTAATAAAAGTGACATTGTATGTCAATTTTTAGTAAAAAGTATCACTTAACTTTACACAATATTTTTTACTTTTAAAACATCTTTCATATGATTTTTTAAAAGACCTCTAAATTTAAGAGCATTTCTGTAAGTTGCACTTGGAAGAATTCGTAGGTAAGACAAAAATGAAACACAAAAATCACAGCCACTAGATATTAAGCGAGGCAAGCCTTGAGCGCCAGTCGATCAGTGATTTGGTCATACGATTCTTTTCGCTTACGAGCTCGTTGGCTCCTGGCAAAGCAAATTGATTAACCTAATTGAGAGAAATATACCATTTCAATAAAAATAAATACAAAAATTGACCACACGTTTGTTAAGTGAGTTGGGTCGTGCTCGGCTCGTTCAATAAACGAGCACAAAGTCGATATCTATAGTGAGTCTAAAGCAAGTTAGCTCACTTCATTTAGTGTGTGTTTAAGTCACATTATTTTGAAAGAATGTATTTTGGAATAGTAAATTAATGGAGAATGTGTGGTTAAAAAATGAGAAATTTTTTTGAATTTGTATATAATATTATTTTATTGAATAATGTGTTGTTGAAATGATATCAAATCACTATTCAAAAATGTATTTTTTGAAAGAATGCAGCTCAAACAGTGTCAATCAAGGACTGAGCAAAATCTTAGTTCAATTATAATAAGTTAACTATATAATTAATATCGAACAATTAATCAAAAAACTAGTCAATTAAACCAAAATTTGAGAACCGAGTTTTCCCATTGCAAAAAATTTGGTTATAAGAAAATACTGAATACCCGTGTTGGCTTACCAAGTTGATCATGATATGATCTAGTGCTTTCTAGGACAGATTGTGGCTTCAACTGGG
Organism: Olea europaea var. sylvestris; assembly: GCF_002742605.1. Lineage (NCBI taxonomy): Eukaryota > Viridiplantae > Streptophyta > Magnoliopsida > Lamiales > Oleaceae > Olea > Olea europaea. The sequence goes on from NW_019233922.1 coordinate 88,167, forward strand.
GTATTTCTGTGAGTTCTCAGAGATTCGTATTCACATATATGAGAATTATATAAGAAGAAGAATAATCTTTGATTCCTTTTTGAAGAAGAAGAACTAGCTTTTTTTTGAGTAATATATACATAATAGAAAGGTTGCCCAGGAGATTAGCAACCCATTTTCCTAATTTTCAACCCATATAACTCTTCAATATCCATTTCTTTAGTCACATAATTGATATACTTTCAAATTGTGATTTCAATGAAGCAAACTTATTCAATACAATTCTAATATGGGATTGATAAGCTCCAATAAAACACACTTATTAATATTACTAGTCTTTGTCAAGTGTGTTGCACGAATTTTGTATTTATTGTATTTTCATTAGCTTGTAAATTGTAGATTTTTCTGTTGAAGATCAAAATTGCCACTTTGTAACTGTAGGATTATGTTGTTGAATAAAACAGTTTCTTAAACAGTACATTTAATAGCAAATTGGTTCAATAATTTATTCAACAGCATAAAATTGAACATTTATGCCTAGAAAATTAATAGTTTCTTAAGAATGAAAAGCAAACTTTTTAAAATAAGAAAAAAAATTCACAGAAATACTCAATTACAATCAACAAGATCAAATATTAATTAATTCAGTTATATCCCTATTATATAAAAAGGAAAATCTGGAATGAAAAGCAAACTTTTTAAAATAAGAAAAAAAATCACAGAAATACTCAATTACAATTAGCAAGATCAAATATTAATCAATTCAGTTATATCCCTACTATATAAAAAGAAGAATGTGGAGTTATTGTAGAAGTAAACAGTGAATTGTTCGATTTTATTTAATTCAGTGATAAAATTGATGAAAGTTGCTTATTTGGTAATGATTTTGATATGAGACATGTTAATTTAACAGGACGTTGTATCATGAAAGTGTTAAAATGAAAAATACGTTTTTTAACCTGTATCCACAACGCATGGTCATAACTCTCGTTTTACCTTTTTCGAGCTAGGATGCCACGCAAAGATTACGTAAAATACCAATTATTACTTGTTATGACTACCAACTAAGCATTACTGTGATTTTTTTTTCAAATTTTTATTTTTTTAGATAATTAGTGATAAATGTGACTTGTTATTCATAATGCACTGTCAAAACCCTTATTTACCTTTTCCATATTTATTGTGCCACCTAACGATTTCTCGAAATGTCATGAATTATTACTTATTATGATTATCAATTAAACAATTTCTGTCAAATTTGAAAACAACCGATTACTAAATATAAGAGAGTTACAAAATTTGAAATTAATAAATTGAAATTCAATCAATGCAATAAAATTTACCCAATAATGGGAAGAGATTTTTGATAGCTTCAAAGAATATTTCAACACTTTATTAAAGGAACTTCACAGCCAGAGTCCACAAGAAAATGTCTTGTAAAACAAATGATTGGGGGTATGCCCAAAAACTTCTCTTTTATTGCTTTCACTACCCTTTGACAGTCCCTTCATATTTCTTCTCAGCTTATCCACCTGCACATGTTTTTCAATTTATAAACATAAACATATAAATATAAATAGCCCAGTTTTCTTTAGATAAAATAAATAAATATTCAAACTAAGCACAAAAAATACATGGAAGGATACATGCTATTGGGAGCTTTCAAAAGTAAAGGGAAATGCATAGCTTTCTCTCTCTAAGCTCTTAATATGCATTTTGTTTTGGGTCTAGAAATGAACAAAGGGCTTCATGAATGCAAATTTGCTGAAAAAGGGATAAACAAAATGTCATGAGATCAAATCTCGTAATATTCATTTTTCCACATAAATTTAAACATCATTATTCGTTCATCAAATGGCAATGGAAATAAGTAGAGAACTTGTTCATACATTGGTGGACTAATTTTTGCTTATCTGACTTAAAGCAGAGCTCTCTTGAACTATATCGTAACATGTAGTGATGGAGAAGCTCGATTCAGCTAGTTCCTGCAACTCCTTCGCAGAATTATCATCCAATAACACTCGAAGTTTCTCTAACCGGTGCTGTAATACACACACTTTCTTATTGAAATTACTACAATTTCGAAACTCATGGCCTTTAGCTGTGGAACTCTTTGTTAACTCCTCTAGCTTTTCTACTAAATCTTCAACCTCTTCCTCCAACACTGCACTCACACTCTTCCCTTCAAAAATCTTATTTCTTCCCTAAAAATTAACAGGGAATCAAAAATAAGTACATAATATGCAAATATCACTCGTTTCTTACCAATTAATCCATATAACCCCAACCCCTAAAAATCCCACTAAGTATAATCAAATTCCAGCTCAAGAAATTACGGTCCCCCAAAATAACTTTAGAAAATAATCGGCTTCAAGTAGCTTCTATTCACATTATAAACTGCAGCAAAAACAAAGAAAAGAAAAATCCAAAATAATTGTGAGAGTCTGTGTATGAGGTTAAGAGGGGCTATCAATAATAGTCAATAGTTGAAGAAGGGTAAAGGAATATGCTACTGCACACCTTTATAAAGTGGGGAAGCTTTTGCCTTTTTTATTTTGGTTTTAACAAGAATTGCTATATGGGCTTGCTTTCTCATCATCATCTTCTGTTGCTGTTCATTACTACTGTCCGAATGCTTTTTGGTGTTGGGTTCTTGCAAATCTGATTGATTCGAGTCATATATGTAAGGAAAATTGAATACATGCAGTCTTAAAATCAATACACACGAATAATATGTTTTAAATAAGTTCAAATTTATCAAAAGATTTTTTTTTTTTGTATATGGAGATGGATCCCCCTGTGATACATGGAGATGTGAAGCTGAGCAATGGTTGCTTGATTCTGAGTTTAGAGCTAAGCTTTCGGATTTTGGTTTGGCAAAATTGAAGCTTGAGGGTGATGGGGTTGATTTGTATAGCAAAAATTCCTGCCATGTGTTCGATTGGCATTTTTAGGCGTTGCCCATTATAATTACTCCAAATTACAGTCTTTGAAGGCGACGGAGATGAAGAAGAAGGCACAAGCAGCAGATGAGGAGGCTAGAAAATTGTTGGAAGAAAGAAAAGAAGGTGGAATGGAGAAGAAGGGAGATGCATCGGTGTACTTGGAAAATTATTGAGTTAGGGAAGACACCACATCTCCGTGTGCACGGAGTCTGCACTCTCCATGCACGGACAGAGTGCACTCCATGTACAGAGAGTCGTACTCTCCGTGTACGAAGATTGCACTCTCTCGAATTTTTTTTCCTCTTTTTCTTTAAGCTAAGTAAGGTTGCTCGTTTTTTTACAAAATTTTGGTCAAATTTAATTGAAAACATACTAATGAACAAAAAAGGGGAAAAAAAAGGAAATGAAAATTAATATGACACAATAAAAGGATATACATAGCTACAATACAACTAAACACTTCACATATGAACAGTGAAGATGTACTATAAATGCGGAGTAAAAAGGGATTAAAAAAAAAGAAGAAGAAATGTCACTGTATCAAAACAACATGACGCCGTTTTTACTTCTTGATGAAAAAAAAAAGAATTTACTATAGTGAGATAAAATGGAACAATTCACTGTTCACTTCTATAATAACTCCACATTCTTCTTTTTAAAAAAACTAGTCTTTGACACGTGCGTTGCACGAGTTTTGTATTTATTGTATTTTTATTAGCGTCAAAATTGTAGATTTTTCAAAACTGGTTGAAGATTCGAAATATTTGGTAAAATCTAATCGTTGGTTCATTACATTATCGTAGGATGCATGGAGATTTTTTTTCGTTTTTTATTTTTTATTTGTTTTGTTCATATTATAAATATTTTTTTTCGATTTAAAATCCTTTTTAATTTTTTTTTCTTTATGAAAAAACTTAATTTTTTTAATTTTAATTAAAAAATATTTATATGTTCTTTATTTAATCTTCGCAACATTCTTTTGTTTAATTTGTTTTGTTTTTATTATATATTATTTGAAGATTGTTTTTAAAAAAAAAATCTTCATATTATATATAATTTTTTGTTTGATTTAAAATTCTTTTTTCTTCATATTATAAAAAAACTAAATGATTTAACAAATTAAAGATATTAGCATCAAAATTGTAGATTTTTCAAATTGGTTGAAGATTTGAAATATTTGGTGAAGTCCAATCGTTAGGTTCATTGGATTATCGCAAGATGCATGAAGATTTCTTTTTCGTTTTTTTCCTCATTTATTTATTTATTTATTTCTTTTGTTTATATTATAAATATTTTTTTTAATTTAAAATCCTTTTTAATTCTTTTTTCTTTATGAAAAAACTTAATTTTTTTCAATTTTAATTAAATAATATTTATACGTTCTTTATTTAATTTACACAACATTCTTTTGTTTAATTTGTTTTGTTTTTATTATATATTTTTTAAAAATTGTTTTAAAAAAAATTTCTTTATATTATAAATAATTTTCTGTTCGATTTAAAATTCTTTTTTCTTCATATAATAAAAGAAATTAAATGATTTAACAAATTAAAAAAGAAAAAAATTGCAAGAAAAAAAAAGTTATTATAAATTTTTTAATTAAATTGAAATAATTAAAAATAAATTTTATTTAATTAAAATTTAAAAAATGATAAAATGAAAAGAATTTTAAATCGAAAAATATATTATTTATAATACAAAGTAATTTTTAAAAAAATATAATAAACATAAAACAAATTAAAAAAAAGTTATGAGAATTAAATGAAGAATATATTAATATTATTTAATCAAAATTAAAAAAATTAAATTTTATCATAACGAAAAAGAAATTAAACAGAAAACACTCTCCTTTCAAATGAGAGAATTCAAACTCTCGAAATGAGAGATTCTCTTTGTTTCTCTTTGTGGATGGTGGAGAAAAAAATTTCCTTATTTATTTTTTTTTTAATTTTTTTCATGTTATAAATAATTTTTTTCAATTTAAAATTGTGTTTTTAATTCTTTTTCTTTATGATTAAACTTAAAATTTTAATTTTAATTAAATAATATTTATATATTCTTTATTTAATTCTTGTAACTTTGTTTTCTTATATATTTTTGAAAATTGTTTTGAAATTTCTTTTTTCTTCATATTATAAGTGAATAATTTTTTATTCGATTTAAAATTCTTTTCGTTTTATGATACCACGTAATTTGTTCAATTTTATTTAAATAATACTTATTTTTAATTATAATTATTTCAATTTAACAAAAAAACTTTATCACACCCTAAAAGACAACAAAAATCATGCACCATCACTACAGACAGTGCATTAAATATACAAAAAAAAGAACATACCTAAACTTCAATTTCTTCTGAGATTTCACGGTATTTTGGGAGCGATTTGTTAAATCTCACAAAAAAACAAAAATAATGATTTAGCAGTAAAATATACAGCAAAAGAAATTGAAGGTTTAAAGATTGGGTATACAGATAATTGTCTCAATTGTGCGTGAAGTTATTGGGTATTTTTGGAACAATCAAGTGATGGAGATTGAAATTAAGGTTAAAGACCGAGAGAAATCAGTATCATAGTAATGCAGAGTAAGAGGGAAATTAAGGTTAAATGCAAAAAAAATTGTGTTTTAAATGAAAAAAATTAAGAAGAATTTTAAATTGAAAAAAAATATTTATTCAAAAAAATTAATAAAAACAAAATAAAAGAAAGTTACAAAAATTAAATAAAAAATATATAAATATTATTTAATTAAAATTGAAAAAAAAAGTTAATTTTATTATGAAGAGAAAAGAATTAAAAGGAATTTTAAACTGAAAAAAAATTTATATATATCTCCATGCATGGAGAGATTTGTCTCCGTGCATAGACAATGCCTCCGTGCACGGAGACTTATATTTGAGATTTTTTTTTTTGTTGGGTAGTTTTACATTATAAATAATTTTTTGCAATTTAAAATCCTTTTTAATTCTTTTCTCTTCAAATTTTTTAGTTACAAGTAACTTTATGTAAAATATTTTATGTCTTATATTATTTTTATTTTTATATAAAAGTGATTTTTTTCTTATATATATATATATATATATAAGTGGTTGAGCACGGAGTGGTGGGAGGAATGAAAATTACGTGTTGCAATATTTTCTTATTGTATAATAAAATATACATCAAGTAAGGCAAACGACGTCGTTTTACTCCCCTACTTTAGAAAAAAAAAAGTTACAGTGAGATAAAATGGATTAAATTACTGTTGTTTTCTACAGTAACTTCACATTCTCCTTTACACAAATACAATGAAACAAAAGAATAAAAAATAAAAATTATAAATGAACAAACTTGAGGTCCCACAGCCCAACTTCTAGCGAAATTTTGTGGCATTTTGGTAACAATTTGTTAAATTCTCGAAAAAAATTGGAAGATTCACGACAAAAAATACAAAAGAACATACCTAAACT
>NW_019233922.1:104208-152182 GCF_002742605.1 Olea europaea var. sylvestris
TATGATTATATATTTGATATGTGCCAAACAACTTGTTCACTTAGTTCCCATGAAACCTAGAATTTCTTCAGTTTCTTCTTGTGTTGATTTGACCAAGATACATCTTTTTCACCAGTGATAGGAAGCTCTTTCTGACACCATTAGTTACTACGTTAGAAGATCTGCATTGTGGAGCTGATATCGAGCTTGCTGTTAACAGAATGCTTTCCCCATTAAAAAGGAAAGCATTTATATCTCCAGTACCAGTTCAGAGTGGGCAGGAAAATGGCTATGCTTTAGATGCACCAGGAGAAAGAAATGAATGCAGTAACAGTGTGTTGAGACCTGGGATCCAATCAGCTGATGACATGGAAGCGGAAGGAATTTCCATCAGTGAGTTGTCATTACAGCTTTTCCTCACCGATGACCGGGGTTTAAGTTGCAGGCCAATTGTGAAGGAGTCACCCATAAAACCTGGTGGATTGGTGAAAGTCATCCTAGAGTGGATTGGCAAAGAACACGAGTTATATGATGCCAGCTTTCTCAAGGATCTTCCTGAGGTTCACAAGACGGGAGTTGCTGCTAAGAAAACCAAGCAGGAAGCCATCTCTTTGTTTTCTTGTTTGGATGCCTTTCTAAAAGAGGAGCCTCTGGGCCCTGATGATATGTGGTATGGTAGACTATACCTTAAAAATCTAGTTTTCTGTAAACTTCTGTTTGGCATCGTCGATGTTTCCATAAAATTCTTAAACAATTGACTGCAGGTATTGTCCTCGATGCAAAGAACATAGGCAAGCAACTAAAAAACTGGATTTGTGGAGGTTGCCAGATGTACTTGTCTTTCACTTGAAGCGATTCTCATATAGCCGGTGGCTGAAGAACAAACTGGACACCTTCGTTAATTTTCCCATTAATAATCTGGATTTAAGCAAATATGTAAAGAGCAATGATGCCTCTGAAGGTTCTCATGTGTATGAGTTATATGCCATTAGCAACCATTATGGGGGCCTTGGTGGTGGTCACTATTCTGCATATTGTAAGGTAGGTATTTACTTTGCATCCATCCTTTCTTTTTCACGAGGGTGGTGAATGGATGGGTTGGGTGGTTCAAGATTATTTTTCTGGATCCAATGGTTATTTATTCTTTAGGTTCAAAAGTGGGTTGGAGTGTTCAATGTGGATCCACATTAAGCCCTTTTTTGGAAGTTTTATCCTGATCATCTCTCTTCCTATTATCATGTTTGTGGATTAAGTTTGGTTCTGATCTGTGGAGAGGAAAGAGGTTAGGATCAGGATTAATTTTATTTTTTATTTTTTTAGGTCCTGTTTGAGCTACATTTTTTCAAAAAAATACATTCTTCAACAATGATTTGACATCATCTCAATCACACATTCTTCAGTAAAATAATGTTATACGCAAATCTAAAATTTTTCCTTATTTCTTAACCACACATTTCCCATCAATATACTATCCTAAAGTACATTTTCATCCCAATAATATGGCTCAAACTAGGGCATATTGTGTGTGTGAGAGAGAGAGATAAGGTGTTGGTAAACTAAGCAAGTAGAGTCTCCAAATCACCATCTTTTACCTAAATGTTAATGTCATACCCGAGCAAATGAAGCTAGAAGATGCGGTTCAAAGGAAAAGGTTTAGGTAACCTAAGCAAGTGGAGTCTTCAATGGACCTTCTTTTAACTAAATGGTATTGTCAACTGGAATAATGTAGCAGTTATTTACAATATATTGCTTCCCATTAAGTGCTTAAAATTTATTGTATTAACTCTCGACCCTGCAAACATGCATGGTAGTGATTGAATAATAACTTTCAAACTTGTTTAGAAGGGGTTGCTGACCGTTTTGAACAAGATACAAGGATGACACTGTATTATGTCTGAACCCATTTCTCACTCTTGCCTACTCACTTATTGCCCAGGGCTCAATGGGTTAGTTGTAAACCACGCCAACTGAAACCATTTAAAAAATAGTAGACCACCCACACACTGTCATTCTTTAGGTGATTCCAGAACTATACAGCATCCTTGCCTTATGATAATTTGTTGTTTATTACACTTTCGTTTGACATACTGCTTGGAATATCTTTGAATTAAATCATACTCCATTTGCTCTATGACCTGTTTACACCATTTTATTTTTTTCTTACTGCAGTTAATTGATGACAATAGATGGTATCATTTCGATGATGCTCATGTTTCACTGGTCAGCGAGTCTGAAATCAAGACATCTGCTGCTTACGTGTTGTTCTATCAGAGAGTTAAATGTCAACCAACTGGAACAGTTGGTGAAACATCCCAGGATTGCATGCTCTGATGCTTTGCTATTTTCTTAAACTACGCCATAATTGGAGTTTTTACAATGCGGCAAGGTGTTCTTGCACCACACTGGCAATCTTGATGGAATTAGTCTTTGATACAGACATCGCAATGGACACGTATGGATATAAATCAGAATGCTGGAGTTGGAAGTAGCAGATCAGGTATAAACTAGGATAAGGTTATGCTTGCTATGAAAGATGGGCATTATTTGAGTGGGAGACTATTATTACTTTTGTGGAGAAGTTTTGGATCCCGTCTAGATACTCTGCTTGAGGCACTTTGTTGGTAAGGGGTATTTACTGATGGCATGATAACTTCAGACTGGATCTTATTTTATTCCCCCGTGTTTGTTTAATACCCAGCCCAGTAATGAGTGGGTGGAGCTGGATAAGTAAAGTAAACCACATTTTAACTCTTACCATTCTTATTTGTGGAGTGCTATTAAATTCTTGTTAGCAAACCTGACATTAATGCATGTTCGGTATGTACTAGATTGTATTGTACAGTGAATAATATTTAAGATTTTCTTTCTTATATCGTCCAATATTATTGAATTTACGGTCATCATGTCATTGGGATACTAAGCATGTTCCCATTGATTGTTCTTGCCGTGTTGATTTTTGTGATGGTCACTGTCAGTGGCGGATTCAGCACTTGGAGAGCCCCAACGGCCGCCCGTGCTGGATCCGCTGGGAGCACTTTTTTCTATTGAAGACAGGTTAAATTTTTAGGTGATATAATTGGTAAGTCATTTTATACTCAAACATGCCTTCTAGCTCATGTGGCCCGCATGCATAAATTGGAAGTTGTAGGTTCGAGTTTCCTTACCTTCACATTTATTGCAAAATATTTTTATTCTACACTTATTACCAAAAAGCAATATGAAGGGGACCTAAGGGATCTAGAACTCATGACCTTATGTGAGAGGAATTACAAACGTAACCATTGTAGCACTTGCTTAAAGTTGTTAATTTTTTAACAAAATTTTATTTGTTAGATTTCATCTAGCTTTAATGCAAGTAAAATTGTAAAAATTCAAACGGGTGCTATTCCTTTGAATTATATAAAACTTGGCAACAATGTCATCTAATGAGTTCGATTTATTTTTATAATAAAATTATATATGTTCAATTTAAACAAAATAATTGTTATATTTGAACTTTAGGCCTTGTTTGATTTTCATTTTTTTTTCAAAGTACATTTTCTCTTTTTTTCAACCACACATTCTTCAATAAAATAATATTATACTCAAATTCAAAATTTTTCTTTATTTTTAGCTACACATTCTATATCGAAACATTATTTCGAAATGCATTTTTTTCAAATAAAAGAGGTATCAAACGGGCTCCTAATATTTTATTGCGGCCGACGATAAACAGTCAATGACCACCCGTGCTGGGTCAAGCTCCTGAATTTGCCACTGGTCACTGTATGAAAATTGTGTGTAATATGAGGCAGAAACGTGTACAATGGCTTCAACAGAATGATCTGCATTATGACTCTTAAAAGAAACTTCACTTCTGCTTTTTAAGTTGCATGGAAGGCGTTATGACTCTTAAAAGAAACTTCACTTCTGCTTTTTAAGTTGCATGGAAGGCTCAAAGCAAATTCTTGTAATCACGGGATTAGTTTGAGATCTATTCGAGAATTGAGCACGTTCTGATTCCAGATTTGAAGACGTTAAGGTTGTTTGTAATTTCTCATCCATGGACTTGATCATCCTGGTTAGTCCTTAGTCTTAAGGTAATAATGTCTCGTACCAGTTCATTTTGAATGCTTTAGTTGAATGAATAAATCATATTTAGATATTCAGACGAGAAATTTTTGAAAATTATTAGATGTCTGGAATTGCTAACTTTTATTCTTCCAATTTCTTCCATTTTGCATCTTTCAGAAAGCAATAAATGAGAGTCTCGGTTGATGTAAAAATGTCGTGGATTGGTAGACAAATAAATCGCAAATTCCTAGGATCCCAATTTCTTGCACGTGGTGTTCTCGATACAATCAGAATAATAATTGGGTCCGCGTATGCATATATATGGCTGTCAGCACAAATATTAACAAATCACTAAAACTAAACACGGCCACAATAACATAAACAGAAAAGTGTCAGGCATGGGTCTTCAATTTTTGTTGTTCTACCATCTGTGATTCTTATACTGAATTAAATTAGATAAATCGCCCTAGAAGAAATCCAACTGTTTCACAAAAGAAATTACAAATTGTTGGACCCTTCTATGTGCATAATTTGGTATTAGATTGAATCTGGCAATCTTGAAAACTCAAAACAAGTTTTCATTTCAGCAAGGATTAATTATAAATCCTTCGGTCGAATCATGAGAGGGCCGTGGGCCGCACCTTCATGTGCTTGGTAATAGACTGCTGGGTCAGACTTGGGAGTTTGCACATCCTTTCCCAAGAAGAAAGAAAAGGTGTAATGAAAAGGAGATTTCTTAGCGATGAGGAATTTCCCATGGATAAAATTTATTTACTTTACATGGTGGTGCTTAAAAGCACATACTCGAGTCCGAAAACAAAGCTTACTTTTAGTAGTACTTACTAGCATCTAAAAATCACACCGCCAGCCCATCTTCATGAGTACCATACACAAAATATATTTCATTTGATATTATCGTACGCAGTACCAAAACAAATCCAACATCAACTTGTACTATACTACGTAGTCTACTTGACAACTCGCTACTTTACCCAAACTGGACTAGAAAGAAGCATGGATCATATGCCCTCATGGGGTGGCCACGTTTTCCTTGGAAAGTGGAGCAATTTCCTCCCCTTCAGTACCTGGTTCACTGCTGGCAGCCCCTAAGCTCAGCAGCACCTGTTCCCAGTTCTTAGCAGGTCCCTGCACGAAGGCAATGAGTTGGAAATATATTCATTTCACACTTCCGTTTAAGAGTGCCAGATATGAAAAGTTGCGTGTTAAAAAATGATGTTTTGAATAATTATTTTTTGAAGAATGTGCGGTTAAGAAGTTAAAAAAAAATTAGTATTTACATGTGAAATATTTTATTGTGTGAATGTGCAGTTAAAAATTAGTGCGAAAATTAAAGAGTTTTGTTTTAATGGGAGACAAAATGGGTCAAAGCACAAAAGGAAACAATGACAGTAGCTTCATATATGCCTACCTTCCAGGAGAGGTCTTGCGACATGCAATTTTTAATCATTTCTCTCAAGGCAAGAGTACCATAGACTGCAAGAGCTCTGCCGACACCTGCAACTATCTTAAGCACATCGGCAGGGTCGACTTTGGCACACTGATCATACAGAGGAGTCATTAGTATTCAATAGTGAAAGTAGATCATATGTTCTTATAATGTATGAATGGGAGAAAATATTGAATTACATACTTCAACATTGAAATCTCCCATATGGAACCCAGTAAATCCTTCTTTCACAGTATCAACAAGACCACCAGTTGAGGAACATATGGGTATCTGATTCACAGTTTTTACATTAAAAACAGATAAAATCACAATTAAACATTTGTGGAGTGAAAAAACTTCAGTCAAACAAATTATACAATAATCTAACTTCCTTACTGTTCCATATCGCATAGCATGCAACTGGATGAGACCACAAGGTTCAAATCTACTTGGGATTAACATGAAGTCAGAACCAGCAGTGATCATGTGGGCCAAGGGAACATTGAATCTTGCCAATCCTCTAGCTTTATCAGGATACAACACCTCAAGCTGTTTAATCTGTTGCTCGAACCTTTTCTTGCCAGTTCCCTAATAGAACAGAACTTGTCAATTTAGTTCAATCTCTATTTCTGTCAAAACAGTCCCCCACTTATTGGAGGTTTAAGGATTCAATTAACAACTTACAAGTACTATTATCTGCACATTCATTCCAATAAACTTAGGAATGGCAGCAGTGAGAATATCTGAGCCTTTTTGCTCTTCAAGTCTTCCAATAAATCCAATCACCGGAATGTTCCTGTCCACTGGCAACCCAACTGCTGCTTGAAGAGCTTCCTTCAACAAAGGCTTTGCATCCATAACCTGTAAGCCATATACATAAATGCTTTTCAGGCAAGATGGCTCTATATTGTTACTGTAAGGTTGAGAAAACCATGTGCAAAAATCTCTCTTTTCTTAGCCCGGATAGAAAGAACAAACAAGTATAAAGGTCTTACAGTAGTGATGTCGTAGTGGACATCAATGTATTTATCAGTCGAAGGATTCCATTCTTGGGTATCCATGCCATTTAAAATGCCAGTTATGCAAGTCCTACGAATAATGTTGTCCAATTCTACACCCTTGTCAACTCCAGAAACGAGTTCCTGGGCATAGTAAGGGCTCACTGTTAGAACCAGGTGTGATTCTAATATTCCAGCCTTCATCCAGTTAATTTTCCTTCCCTCCACTGGCTTCTCATACCTGCAACCATTAATGACATCCATGCCTGTTAAGAAATTTGTCCAGCAACCAACAAATTCTTCAGTTTATACCAATTTTATAGGTCATCGCTCATACCCATCAATGAAATCAAAGGAGCTTTTGTAGTTGTCGGGCAGACCAAGAAGATAAAAGTCTGAAAATGCAAACCTGCCCTGATAGGCAATGTTGTGGATGCAGAAGGCAACCTGTAACCATTTCAGTCGAAAGTCAGAATGGAAATGCAGCTTAATTCCGTCACATTTTCTTGTGATGTGTAGTCGAGCAAATATAATATGCATCTTACCTTGGCATTCATGTATATTCCTCTAGATTGGTACATGGTCTTTAAGAAGCATGGAAGCAGAGCTGTGTGCCAATCATTGGCTATGAAGATAACATCTTCCCCTGTGGTTAAGAAAGATCAAACAAAGTTACTGATTTCATTTTCTTCACATGCTACAACTTTTCAAAATATGCCTTCTCAAATACCATATGGCCCTGAGAAATATTTGCTGCTGGTTAAATTCAGAACTCTAGGTGCCATCAAAGCTGCCTGAAAGCACAAAACACTGATGTGAGCAAGATTCGGGCAAATATAGGAAGAAATATTATACGCCTGGGATTATGCTGCATGAATATTTTTATGATGAAAAGAAAATGGAAAAAAAAAACCCTGATTTATTGGCTTGGTGGTGAAAAGAAATGTACATGAAGCCACAGTTTGTCTATATCTACAAGTGTGCGAACAGAAAATTTTTCAAATATGTGGGGCATAGATTTACACTATATGGTCCTTTTCAACATCTGCACAAAACCTAGAAAACCCCTCAATGGTCAAAAACCCCACCCCTAAGTGGTGAAAAGAAATGAACATGAACCCAAAAGTTTGATTGAATATCTACATACTGTGCCAACAGAATTCTTCAAACGGGTGGGGTGTAGATTTATAGTATATGGTCTTTCTCCACATTCCTTTACCATATCTATTCAAAAAAGAAAGCCCTTAATGGTCATAAGATTTAAACCACAAATTTGGAACAATGAGAGATGCAACAATAAGACTGCAGTTAGCATTTTAAAAAGCTTCATCTTGTTCCTGACATATGCAAGTGATTGAAAATCTTTCATGGCATTTAACTACAGCAAATACTGACCTGACATAACAAGCTGAAACGAAGTTGGTTGTCCTTGTAATCTATTCCAGTATTAGGACCATAAATCTTTGATGCAGTTTTTCCCCAAACCTTTGGAAGTAAAAATATGAAAAGTAAGAATCAAGCCAAGGTTGTCATTCCATGATACAATTTCTCTATACATTTGAACACTACTAATTCACAGCACCTTCTCCAGGAACATTGGATGGTCAACAAAAACACGGTCAACTCCACGTTTATAGCAGTGGAAAAAGCGAACAGTCTCAATTCTGCCTCCAACTTCTATCTGCAGTAAAATATTTTAACTTGACTATATCTCCAGAGTCTAGAGAAAAAGGAAACTACAAAATCCATGACGTTTTACCAGTTTACCTCAACAAGCACGCTAGTGTCCCAAGCATCTTTGTACTGGTCATAACGTGGAGACACAGTCATCACCCGGTGCCCGTTGGCCTATGAAATAAAAGCATTGATCGTGTTAGTTAGACAAAATCATCCTACAAGCAGCTATTTGTCCCAGTTTTCCATAAATAATAAAATGTTAAATGGCTAATTCATTTGCATTCTGCAAGCAGGGATACTGGTGCTTACTGCCATGGCTGGTGGCAACCCTCCGAGAACGTCACCTAGCCCACCAGTTTTGCTCCATGGACCGACCTCAGCTGCTACAAAGACCAAGCTCATCCCTGTCCCGCATATAATGGTTCCAGACGGTCTGCCAGCACTGATTTTTTTAACTATGCTCCTGGATTGCTTTGCAGTTACTTTTGCATTGGTTCTCAATTGGAGCATATCAACCGTGTTCATTGATCTCAACCCATTGTGACTCACAATTTGGTTTCTGAGGCCTATCTGAGACAAGCTTGATTTACTCCCAACTGAAGTTGCTTCACTGTGGGCATGTGACACAAAGTGTGATGTGGTTACGGTTGCCATTGTCGACACTTCACCCTGAATCCAAGAAAGAGAAAAACAGCAATCAGCACAAATGCAACAGAAACTAAACTATAGGTTTCTACTTCCCCAAACATACTCATTTAGCTCAAATACTCAACTTCAAACTCCACATAGTCAATACCAGTAGCTAAACTTGAGACTCAAAAAAAGAAAAAAGAAAAAATAAGTAAAATCAACCATGCCTTGCCTGAAGGCTGAATTTGTTTCATAGCCACATATTGTCACATACATCAAACAAGAATATTTTACACATTAATTTTTTTATTCCTCTACACCACCATAACTTTATTTTCAAAACTCATATTAATTTTAACGTCTTACTAGAAATAACTTAGGAACCACAAAAAGTTGGTTTTACAGCTTTACTAAAACTGATTAACAGTTATCATTCGTGCATCAAAGTAGAAACGGTATTAACAACAAAAAGTGCTTCTTTCTAGCATTAAAGCTTTTGGAGTTGGAATCACTAAGAATCTCTTTACATATAAAAGTCAACAAAAGGGAAAAAACCAAATACAAATATAAACCTGCTCGATTCAGAATTCTTGTTCAGATTTACAATTCATAACTCTACAAAATTGATCTTCACTTATTAATTATAACAGATTCTGTTTCCACGTCTAATTCAGTCAAAGGAACAGAATATTAATGTCATCATACCAACCAGCCCAGAGCTCATAAAGAGAGAAAAAGATTTAAATTAATTTACGAAAACTTATCTATGCAATTAAATAATTGGCATGGAACATCCAAAACCAGGAAATGCATGTATTATCAGCAGGAAAAAAAAGGAAGGAAAGTAGACAAATTAACGTACCGATAAGTGATAATCTACACTCCACTACAATAGCTCAATTATCAGTTTATATAAAGCTTAGACTCAGAAAAATCGCATCATCAGTTTATAAAAAGCTTAGACTCGGAAAAACCGCACGAATTTTATTAAAACAGTTAAGAAAAACGAGAAAGTTCAGGAACAGATTCGATTTCGAAAAATCTACAAAAAACCAGTTAGTAAACAGAATTCTTACCAAGTCACAGCAAACTCCGAGAGAGCTGTGTGTTCAAAAGGTGATAGTTTGGTGCTGTGAATTGCAATCAGTGAAGCGTCCTCATTTGTAGTGCGTGCAAGTGGGGTCTACAATGAAACGAGTCATCGGAGAATGGTCTTATCACCTCAAAAATTGTCCCCCCACATGAAATGAAGGGCCCACTGGAGGGCATCCCTGTGAATATCCTCCAAATTTGAGGCATTGAATTGGCTGGTTAGAAGATTTTTTCCTTGGTGAAACGACGTCGTTGTGTTGAACTCAACGGCTGGAATTTTACACGGGCCCGGAATGGGCCCAGCTTATGTAAATGCCAAAAGCTCAAAACAAGATTTTATGGACCGTCGAAATTGAACTTTGTGAATTGTGTTTAATTACGAAATAGTCCTTGATCAATTATTTCTCTATATTTTTACGTCAACAATTATTTTTTTATTTTATCTCTTTGGTTGGTGATACCTTGGCACTCATTTTCCAACTTGCACACCATTGTCGACTAGTAAACTAACGGGAGTAAAGTTATCCTTATTATTTATTTAAAAATATAGAAATTTACCATCAACATCTTTCGAAATTCTTGTTAAACGACGTACATGGACGCAAAAAAAATGAATATTTTGAGAACCCTTAATGGAAATTTATTTGATTTCATCTTGTCAAAGAAATAAAAATATCACAACTTCACTTCAATTCCCTTGTGGCTGGAATTTATTTTTCCAAATATGGGGTGGAAATGGAATGGACAATCTTGGCTGTCAACTAGATTTTCTGTGTGGATCCACCCTGGAAGCCGCTCATATGCTTGCAAGCTATAGAATAGCGACCCATTATAAATTGTTAAAACATTTTTGTTAATTATAATTAGCTTATAACGTTCTTATCTTTCGCTATTATCAATCAAGCTATGGTAACAGAAATGGATGACAGATAGGTTGACTTGCTGACATGGAAAAAGAAAAAAAAATGCAACCTTATAAAAAACCAAAAAATCGTCCCATTGTTTCAACTCGCACAATCCCACTACCCAACCTCCAACGCAGGCACCAAAAAAAGGCAACTTTACACCACTTCTCTTGTTGTACCAGAAGAACCAAACCTCATCTTCGCCTTAAGCGGTTGTCCAGCTACACCAGAAAAATCATTGAAAGCGTTCATGAGTTGTTAAGTGATGGGTTCAATCTTCTCCGATAGAATTTCTCGCAAGTGGAAGTAAGTTTGTTGTTAGGTTTACATGGGCGTGGATCTAGTTGCAAGAAATCAAGATTGTCGCATTAAAAATAAATAAATAAATAATAATAATAATAAGGTGTATTTTATGACCAAATCCGAAGCTGTTGGGATGGTGATGGTGATGCATTTTATGATAGGTGAGGTGATGGTGGGGCTGGGGGTTGTTGTCGGATAGATTTATAATTTACTTTTCCTGCATCTTAAATGATTCGTATATTTTGTTTTATCATTTTAATTTCATTAAGGTTGACAGTCAGTTTTTTGGTAGCTTGAAGGGAGTGGTAATTGGAATTAGAGTAATTACATATGTGTTTGTATTTTGATTAATGTATAGTCATGGTTTGAAATGGCAATTTACTCTATCTTAAAGGTTAACATTCGATCTATTGCGGTTTATTCCCAACTTACAATGACAGAAAAGAATCATGAAGTATGTCATAATTGTACATATTTTTGTAGACCATCCGGAGAAATGTCGTTGTGCATGGTGCATACATGCATTCCTCAAGTATTTTGAGGTGGAGAAAGAAAGGAAGAACAAATGTAGATTATTCAACACGTGTACTGCAAAATGTGGATATTGAGAGTGGGTTAAAGATGGTGAAACAAGAGGTAAATCAATTGCAGTTAGTGTTACTTCGAATGATCGTGTGAGGAATGAATGTGCTAAAAAACTATCTACCATGTTTGAATCTCGATGTCGATTAATTGATCAACGGGATGTGGATATTTCCATTAACGTGACAATACGCAAAGGAAGAGCAAATGCGGATGGGGATAAGAAAGGAAATGGACATGAATGAATTGTAGTGATTAATTTAATGATGTTATTTCACTTATGTATTTATGAATTTGTAATTTGATTAGGATGTTCTAATTAAGTAATTTGCTTTTGTAATTGTAATCACCATATGAACACTAAATTTCCATTGTCTATACGGTGGTGTTGTCTATTTTTATGTAATGTGGATGGCTTGGACTTGGGTGCATTATTTTCAGATCTGACTCATTCTAGCATGCCTATATCAACTTGCAGGTTAACTTGCCAATTAAGGAGTGTATAATATCAAGGAAAATAGGACTGAATTTGAAATATACATGTTGGCTTTGTGCCTGCAATCATAACTGAATTGTAAAATATCTCATAATGTAAAATAATAAATAAATAAATAAATAACAACTTGGTATAAGGCTAGAATTCAATCATTCATAGAGATGTCTCATTCCAAGCTAGTAGGTTAGTGACCATAGACATTTCATACAATTTCTTTCTCAGTTCAAAAATCATTTCAACACAATAACCATGATAGCAATTATATTACATTCAGTACATCCCCACAAATAATTGATTATTCGTTAATCGAATTAGCATAACAATTCAAGCTTCAAACTTGTCGGATCTCCCATGTACATTCTCCATTCGAATACCTATAGCAAAACAAAGATTAATTTAACACCAAATGAGCATAATAATTGATCGGTTCATAATAATTTGTATTTAGCAGATATTTATTTCCATGTTCGTTATTCCAATGTCATGGGTTTGCACCATTGTAGTCCAGCAAATATGGAACGTAATGAGGCATTGCATAACATACTGTACACCATCAAGATTAATACACAACCCAAAAAATATGAAGTAACCTCAACTAGTTTGAATGAGCCCATCATTAACTTGACCATCCGGGTGAATCAAACTGGATGATTATAAGTGTTGTGTAAACTCGTGGCTTTGATTTGCACCCTACATGAAAAATGTTTAATTTATTAGTCATAGGTATATGTAAAAAGGAAATTTAATGACACACACATACTAACCATTAGGAGTTGTGAATATGATAATGGTACCGGCATTGAATATTGTGCTTGTTGAGTTGTCTTAAACACCATCTCCGAGATTACTTTGGCGTGCCTTGGGTTTATTCCCTTCGGTTGCACTATAACTTGCTTGCATCACAACGTATCAAAATTATACTTTCTTTGTATTTATACATGAGGAAAAAAAGGGATATGGTATCCAAATAATGTAACGTACCTTAGCTTTATTTGAACTCGATTCCAATGGGGATTTCTTAAGAAACTTTTTAGGAGCGCCATTTCTCTTCGCCCAATTTGGATCACGTACACCACCGTATCCACTGCCACTATCCTGTGGTGCTACACACTTAGATGCTAAATGAGCAGTATGCGTAGACTTGATATTATTTCTGCAACTTGACTTTGACGTTGCCATTTGTTTACATTGAACTTCGATTCGTTCCAATATAGAACTAGATTTTACATCATCATCACAAGTGATGTTTGCCAACGTAGTAAATGATTTAACCATCTTGTTGTACATCAACTCTGCAAGGATACTAACCAACCAGTCGTAGTTCACTGCAACCCTCGTATGGGATCTGATCACATCTCTCTGCCATCTCCGTAAAATATATATTCTACGGTGATTTAATGTCATTGAGGATTAGTACTTTGGTTGCATGTCTGTATCGAATTCCTTGAAACTTGAATAAGTGATAGTTACACATAATTTCACATTTATCCCTCGATAATGAGTACAATGATGGCCATGTATGACATCGTCGCGTAACTCATACGTTGTCCCTAAACATCCTTCTTTAACAGATATGAGGTCGCAATAAACCTTGCCAACGAACTCTTCTTGAACTTTCCTGGATTTCGAAACCTTGTGCATTGCTTGGAATTGCTTCTCCATTTCATACCTCTTTGCACAAGATACCATTTGCGAGAAAGACTTGAAATCTATTGAAACTCATTCTTAACTTTATTTCTCTATACTCATTCATACTGTTCAACAAATTGCTTCAACGAAATCTTCAAACATACATATCCGTCGAAAAATGCATTGATACTCTCACTTCATTGAATTGTTGGCATTTTTATCCAAAAAGTGGTTTTCAACTAGCAAAGGACCGAATGGGTTCTATTATCATAAAGAACTAACAACCATTCATTATCCTCCAAATTATACGTTTCTATCATCACTATCCAACCATCTTCAAATTCTTCAACAAATTGAGAATCATTCACCAATTTGTGTATATAGAAGCTTTATTAACTTGAAATTCGAAAATGTTTTGCACCTTTTTCAATATGCGCCACTAACACCACTTATGCTTCATATTGGAGAACACGATCTAAATTGTGTTTTGCATTACCTTGTCCAGTAATTATCCCATTTGGAGTTCGACCGTTCATATACCGTAGCCATGTCCAAAAAGCCACACAAATGTATCGGTGTCCTCATTTGATATAAGACCACATTCGAGGAATGTCGACTGTCCGTGACGATTCACTCCAACGAAAGAGGCAAATGGCATATCATACTTGATTGTTATGTATGTGGTACCGAATGTGATAATATCGCCAAACTCCATACTTGCCCGCCTACTCCTATTATCTGTCTAGAAAATATTTTTTAGTCGCGACTCTTTATCCAAATCTATTCTGATGTAGAGCCCGGAATACCGTGCTTGCATAGTCAAAAAGTATGATTGTATTGCTACGAAGTTACCTTCTCCAAGTCTTTATCTTCTAACTTGTTCAACATAATTTCAACAGGCCTTCTCCACATAATCATATTCTCATATCCACCTGTTTTGACAACTGTGGAGCTGTAACTTTTGTGCAATGAATTCCTGCAATATCATTTACTTTAAGCTGTCGCTTCACCTGAGCACTTAATTTTCTGTGGCATCAATACAATCTAGACTTCGAAGGACTTGTTCTATGATTGTGATTGAGGTGTGCTGTGTTTAATCTCCATACTCCACGAATATTTGAACATCCAGTCAGTCTGGCTTTACATCCACTCGACATGGTAGCTTATGGCTTTAGAGAAACACTTATATTATTGATTTTTTCCCTTCATGGCTACAAACAAATGTAACATATCGCAGAACCCTATCATCATCCTTTTTCGAATTTCTTTTTCTCACTGGAAAACCAAGTCGTATGCATATCTTTTATAAAACTCAAATATTTCATTTTTGCCCTTAACCTTCATGCCCACTTCATTCACAATTGCACAATCCTCTCCTGTTGTTCCATCACCCAATAATTCCGTATTGTCGTTAACATTCTCATTATCGAACTCTACCGACATGACGGCTCGAACATTGTCCAAAATTTCTTTCCCTATGACAATAAGCCAATTGAAATGTTATTTACAACCTCTTTCAATGAACTAATTTACAATTGATGCAACATATTCAGTTACGGTCATTTATAATACTTACAAATTTGACTCCTTATGAGTTCCTTTTCTAGAGGAGAAAATATGATGCAATCATAACATTTTCACTTCGCCTATCTATCTATTCTCCACTAGTACTAGACCAAGCTGGTGGAGTTAATAGTGTTTATTCTTTCGCAAATTCTTCCAAAAATAAAAAAATAAAAAAATCCTTCATAAATCAAGCTGCTCAATATCATGCTTCTATTTGATGTGAAAATGGAATTCATGTCACTCAACTAAAGAATAAAACTAAATTTCAAATGTACCTTTTCCTTGCATCTTCAACCAAACAAGCGACAGTGACCGAAGGTTGGAACTATCGATGAAGGGAAGGCAACCAAATGGTCAGAGATATTGGAGGTACGACGGAAGCGAATGTGGCCAAATGGTCGTAGATATCGGAGTTGGCTAAATGGTTGAAAACTTCAGAGGTTGAAGGGTGAAAAAGGGGAGCTACACGGAGTGTGAGTATGGAAAGAGAAAAATGGATATTGAAAAGGGGTTGAATTAGAGCCCAAATGAATGAGATTAGCGATGAAAAGGGTTAAATTCACATTTTTCAAAATTTCTTTTGTTTTTTTTAGCTTAATTCGCGTCATTCTATTAGCTTCCATGTCAAGCCCGATGTTAGAGTAACATAATTTCACCATTATTGTGCAAAACATAAGAACTTTCTACCTTTTGGCATGTTCACACTTAATTACACATTTAATTGCACAAAACATCATTTCCGTTCATTTCTATCCTACTTCTCTATTGAGTGAACACAAGTAATTAATTTTTTTTCTTCCACAAAATGAAAAGCTATTATCGTCTTGGAACATCTTACCCCTTATCCCTATGTTTCTTTACGCGTTTCTCAAAATTTCTGAATTGTTGAAGCTACAGCCTGAGCCTTACGCTACTGCGAAGAAATCTATTTGTTAAAGAGGATTATGTTGCTGTTGTTGAAGATGAAGAATAAGGGGCAGAAGTTGAAGAAAGCTTTACACCAGTCAGAAGAAATCTAAAAAAAAGGTTGAACCCCAACCTTAAGGGCCCCCACCGACCCTGCCCTGGGCCATCGTGGAGGAGGTAAATCGCAGGATGTGCCTTCCAGGAGCGAGGGTAGAGAGCACATGGATAGGCCAAGGCTGTTAACCCATATGGTAACTCTTTACACCAGTCAGAAGAAATCTATATTACTTTAGAGTGTGTTCATTTGCTTTATCTATTGGAATATCACACTCTCTGCATGAAATTACTCTATCTTGTCGACAAAACAATGAGGCCCTCTTCTCCTACGATTCAAAAACAAAATCAACAAATTGGA
Source organism: Olea europaea var. sylvestris (assembly GCF_002742605.1). NCBI lineage: Eukaryota > Viridiplantae > Streptophyta > Magnoliopsida > Lamiales > Oleaceae > Olea > Olea europaea. Next base: position 120,887 of record NW_019233922.1, read on the forward strand.
GATTGATAATAATTCAAGAAACTCAAAATAATGTTTAGATACCTGACATGAAATGGGGATTTGCGATTTAATTAGAAAATTGATGACTGATGAGAGTTTGTACAATTTGGGAGTTGAAAAGATGAACCCTTCTCAAATTCAGAAAATGGATTGGAATGTTCTTGAATTGCTGTAAAATATATGTTTTACAGCGAGAGAGTTCTATGTTATTTAGTCTTTTCATCTTTAGAAAAAATTGCAGAATCATGTTTTTCAGAAAAACTCGAGAGATGTTGCTGCAATCAATTTATTTGGATTCTAGAAAATTTTACCAAATCGAAGAAAATATTATCCTTGGATGTGAATATAATTATCCTTCTGAAATTTCTTTGTTGTTGAAGCCACCCCTTGAGCATCACTGTCGACGATGAGTCGTAAGAAAAAATCATTTCAATTTCTGACCAAATGCGCGAAACATTTTCTCCAACACATTTGAGTTGCATTTAAGATTTTTATTTTTTGATTATTATAGTACTTAACTCCCTAACGATTTTTCATAATATTCTTATTCTCAAATTTTTCATTGGTTAATACATTTTTATTTGATAACAGTTTTATGTCCAAAAGTTTGTTATAATGACTTAAAAGAACTTATTTTTCATTGTATTTTTAAAAAATAAATAAATAAAAAGCATGAAAAAATATTTTTTTCTCATTTCAAAACATGAAAATAAAATATTTTGGTATAAATCATCATCAAGAATGAAACAGATTAACTAATGGATTGTTGAAAATAAGAATTTGATGAAAAAAGTCAAGAAAATCATTGCTACAATGAATAAAGACTGATGAACTTAATTGCAATTATAATGTGGTATATCAAATAAAAATTATGATGGCAATATAATCACCCATTTCAGAAATGGGGAAAGAAACATGGGAACAAGGGAAAAAATGTTCTAAGACGATAATAAATTTTTATTTTAAGAAAGATTAGCTACACGCATTTTATTCAATAGAAAAATTGGATGGAAATTGATGAAAGAATGTTTTACGCAATCAAATATGTAGCTAATGGTTAACATACCAAAAAATAGAAGGTATAAACTTTTTTTTACAATAATAATGAAAAGTATAGACGTTATGTGCTAATTATCATTTTTGTTAATAGTATTTTCAAGAGATTATTTGTTTTTAAATAACATATTTTGTAATTTAGAGAGCATTTACAAATGTAGAAAGTGAAATTTTTTAAATACTTAAACATCTTTATATTTAACAATTAACTTTACTACGCCCAATATGTATATTATTTTTTCCTATCATCCATTTTCACTCTCTTCCCTTTGAATTATTATATTATTTAGCTTCACTTTTTTTATATACTATTTAATTGGATCAATATATGGAGCATGGACTGATGCACTAAAAGTTTATAATATTAATTTGAAAAGTCTCTTGTAGCATATTTTTAAAAGTTTAACTCTTTAAAATAGAGTATTTCATTTTAAAGAATCTTTGAAAATATTCAAACGTGAATTATATAGCATTGAACACTATCAAATAAAGGTTACACTTTTGTATATCATACTATTCAGTATAATTTAATACAATTTAGTTTAACGGCTCAAAACATGGAAGTTCAATGTTCATACTCCAATTCATGAACCAATCATGTTGCCAGTCCCTTATTCTCAACTTTCATCATGTTGAAGGCACATCTATCACTACCGAAAGTTATAATACTATAATATCAAAGCTCAAAATGACCTTTAAGGATGTGTGCAAGTGTATAGAAAATTTAAATAATTTTGAAAAAAGTTGGAAAAACTTCTGCAAAATAGGTAAAAGAATAATATAATATATCATAATTAAAATAAAAGAGACACTTGTTATGACACTGTTTCTATTGAATCGTGCCCAATTATTATTAAGCACTATTGACTTTCACATGCAACTATCATTTTCAATTCTCTTTCTTCTCTTTATTGATTTTTACACGCAACTATCATTTTCATTTCTATTTCTTCTCTCTGTCTTTTCTATTTTTTTTTTACACAATTATCCATGCACTTTACCCTACTTCCGCGCACAACCAAAACTTCTCTTATTTTCTTCTTTATTTTAAGGATTTTCTAATCAAAAATTTATTTGTCCTTTTTTCATTGAATTTACAGTACAAAACAATATCGCTTCCCTGCGTTAAATGGCAAAACGATGCCGTTTTATCCCATTAATATGATAAAAAAATTGAACATATCTTATATATAATTATAGAAAAATATTAATAATAATTGATATCAGTTAACATAGGAAATCGCCTCCGAAAATAAGCAATGTAAACCATTGCACATCAAGGCGAAGCCGTCGACCTCCTGGGACGTTCTACCTTCACACGAGACTACCTATCCCCCAACTGCTCTATCTCTACAAGAGGTCGTCGCCTTCCCCCAGGGGGGACTCTACCTCTGTGATAGACCGTCGACCCATCATGGGCGCTCTACCTCTACGCGAGGCTGTCGACCTCCCATGGACGCTCTACTTCTACACGAGTCTATCGACCCTCAGGGGCTTCTACCTCTATGAGAGACCATAGAGACCATCGACCTCCCAGGGTGTTCTACCATCGACCTCCCAGGGTGTTCTACCTCTACACGAGGTCATCGACCTCCCGGGGGCGCTCTACCTCTACACGAGTCCATCGACCCTTCGGGGGCACTCTATCTCTACGCGATACTATCGACCCCCCAGGGATACTCTACCTTTACACAAAATCATCTACCCCCCTCCCCCGGAAGTGACTTATGTGGCCACCCCAACACTTAGTCAAAAATCTCAGGTAAATTGACAAAGCTCCATGGCGGTTATTATGAGCACAACCTCCAGGCGGAAAGTTAGAGATTCCTCAGGAGAACGTGAGTTAGTGGGGAAGCCAACGTGGGACATGTGGCACCACGATCGCCCAACACTCACCCGGTTTCCAGCACCTATAAATACCCTCGAAGGCGACATAGGTAAGGGGATTTTGACATTTCTAACTATCTGAATTCCATCCTTATTTCTCCTAACGCATATACTGATTCTCACGCTAGAGATAAAACGGGGGATAAAGCCCCGCCCTCACTTTTCAGGTTATACACGCTCGCCGGAGTAGCAGGAACGCTACCGGCCACCAGGTAGATTAGGAGGGATTATTCCACCACCATTTCATTAACGTCGTCTGTGGGAAGTTTCTTCCATTGAACACCAAAGCCATGTCAAGAAGACGAATAAGAAGTGAAGCGTTTGAGAGCAGCAACGGCAGAGACAGAGTCGGAATCAATCGGTAGGGGCCCCAACCCGCCGCCACCACCACAGTGTGTGACACAAAGCCAGTTCAGCATCCAAGAGATCCAGCTAGTAGCTATGATGACCCTCTTCCAGAATCAAACGTGGGGAGCCGCCCTCTCGCCGCGTTCGGTGGAAGTTGCGCCACCACCCCAGGAGGCGCACATAAAAACTCCACCTGTCATCCAACCGGTAACTGCAGGCTCGGGGGCTCCAGGGGTTACAGTCCTGCAGCCTAACCTACCCATGGCCGATCTAGAATGGAGGATGGAGAAGATTATGACACAGAAAATAAATGATGCAATATTAAAGAGAAATGATAAGCGTAGGCAAATGGTCTTAGAAGAGGACCCATTCGCTCATGAAATTATGACGGTCCCCTTGCCTAAGGGCTTCAAGCAGCCTATGATAGAAGTTTACGACGGGGTCAAAGATCCGCTTGACCATCTTCGGACCTTCGTTGATTTAATGAGGCTCTATGCAGCACCTGATGCAGTTATGTGTCGGTCTTTCCCCCCGACCCTCAAGAAAGAAGCCAGAGACTGGGTGGCGACACTTGCCCCCCGATCTATCCAAACATTTGATGAACTTTCCAGGAGCTCTGTGGCCTACTTCATCAGTAGTAAAAGAAAGAGGAAGACAGCCATCGGGCTTATCCAGGTGGTCCAGGAGAAGGACGAGTCTCTGCAAGAGTATCTAGCCAGAATCAGCCAAGCGATCCTTGGAACAGAGGATCTTCAAATGTCAACAATGGTGACTGCGTTGATGAACGAAACTCAAAATCGGGCCTTCAAAATGTCACTTTCCAAGAACCCTCAGAGTCAATGCACGACCTATTGAAAAAAGGAAGACAAGTATGTTGATGCTGAAAAAACGGAGAAAGTCACAAAATATCTCAGAGAGGGATGGGAAATGGAAAGTCACAAGCGAAAGGTGGGAGACAAGCTGAGATCTGCCAACAAAAATAAGCCAAGGAGTGAGCAAACAGGTAAATGAATCATCCAAGACCGACAAGTCAGGCAAAAACGGGAGGAGCCCAGGACATTCACCCCTTTAAACACCCCACGCGCGAAGCTATTGATAGAGATACGAGACATGAAGAAGCTTGAATGATCGAGACCCATGGCAATGCCACTCGACAAGAGAAACCAAGACAAATACTGTCATTTCCACAAGAATCACGGGCGCGATACGTAAAAGTACCTGCAGTTGAAGGAGGAGATAGAGCGCCTCCTGAGACGAGGGCTCTTGGGCAAATATGTGAAGGACAACCGAGGTAAACAAAAAGTGGAGGACTACCCCTCGCCTAGGGTGGGAGTGATAAACGTGATTGGGGAGGGATAGCAGGAGGCGAAGAGCCTTGAAAAGCCAAAAAAAATTGTCTAAGGCTCTTCACCGCCAGACCACCTCCTGACGATCGACATAACCCACACGCCTAGGCAGAGAGCCTTGAAAAGCCAAAAAATTGTTAAGCACCCCCATCTTATGATAACCCCGGGTGGGAAGAAACCCAAAATTAGGAAGTGAATCCTTACGTTCCCCCCGCGTGCGACTGGAAGGACCCGGCCTAGGAATTGGAGCAACCTCGATAGGCTTGTCTAAGGGTTAGGGAGTCTCTTTTGCTACCTGAGACCTTCCCCCTTAGTCAGCTAAGTTTTTCCTCTTTAAGGGGGGCAGGGGATGACGCAATATCACTTTATTGCCCTTGTTTAGGCATAAAGTCCATGGTTCCCTCCAGGTCAAATCTCATCCCTGTACATGCAAGGTAAGGTACGTTAGGCTCCAAAAACAAAACAATATGAAAACATAAACAAGGAAATGAGGCTTAAGAGTTTACCGTCAATGGGAGCGAGGCCTTTGTCACTTCCTGGCAAGGTCTTCAATACCTCGTCCAGATCGAAGTCCATATCTGTATGCACATGCCCAAACTGATTGGTCCTAAAAAGTAACAAATAAGAAATATGAGCAAGTAAAAAATGATAGGAACCAGCGGAAGCAACCTACCAATAGGACGACTCATCCCCACTATCAACACTTTCCTCATGGTCAGGACCAATCCTAAGTCAGGTGCGAGAGGGGGTATATCAACCAACTGTTAGATTTGAACTTTTAGAGTAAATGAAGCTTCTACTTGACTATTGAAAAGGCGAATTTGAGGATGCCGCCAATTGGCATTGAAAGGAAACCGACCTGTTGAAGGCCAGGCGAAGAAGAACCGAGATTTCCAACTGCTATTCGAATTCCTGAACCTAGAAAATAACTAAAGGACCCTAGTGGTAAAAAAGACAAACGCAATGCACCGAACTAGTTCATGCATCTCAAAGACACACCTAAAGAGGTCTATGAAAAGTAGAATTCTCCTCCTAAGGAAACATACAAGAAATACAAAGCTTTTCTCTAAGCATTGGGGTTTATTTGACTAGAAGCAAGATGAAACTCTTTGAAAATCAAAGCAAAGAAGGGATGAATGGGTAGGCGGAAACCGCCATCCATGATGTCATTATACACCGCTATCTCGCGGGGGTCAGACCCGGGGAGTCTCTCTTTGGAACCGGGGGCTCTATAGACATAGTAATCGACCCGACCATACCTAGCAAGACATTTCTCTAACTTGAACGGGGAGTTGTAAAGGCTATAACCTCTTGGAATCTCGAGAGGGACAATCTCACCAGTCGGATCCCGCCCGATTACTAAGTTTTGATTGGGAAGCTTGCCTCTTGGGAGAATTAGAAACAAATATTTGAGGTTCGGTTGAAGAAGTCCCGTTATTGGAATCACGAATGGATTTATTGGATGAAGGGGGGATTCGCTAGGCAGTCTATCCAAGGAGTCTCTTAGAATAATCAACTAAGGGGGGAGGCTAAAGGCCAGCCAACCTGAAGGCGGGCCGACCCCCGACCATTCGCGAGGCTGGTCGGGGTTCGACCATCCTCGCGGTTGGTCTTTGGCTAGTCGCCAGCAGGTCGATCAGCCCATCGTCGGAATCAACCGACCCTTTCGATGAAGGTTCGATCGACTCATTACATTCCCCGTCACCACTCTCGTTGGAGGAAGAGGTGATGATAGTCTTATAAATTTAAAAAAGAGAGAGAGAGAGAGAGAAAGAAGAGGGGAAAAGCAAAAACTCTAAGTAAAAATCTTGGAATGAAGGAGGAGAATGTTACCTTGAGGAGGAGAAAATCTAGGATGTTGAGAATGAGTGGAAGTGGTTTCAAATAAGAGAACACTCCCCTTTTTATAGGCAAAAGGAATTCAAATTTGGGGGGGGGGGAAGGGAAGGGGAATTCCCTCCAAGACTATGTCCATTGGTTGGGTGCCAAATATATAGTGAAATAACTGCTCGGACTAAATTGTATTACTCGACTTGCTCATTCGAGCTAATTTTATTTATAATAAAAAAATTCAGATAAAGGAAGTTGCTACTCCTCTGTCGAAAAAATATCGACAGGGAGCAAGAGCTAATGATATCAGTTAACATAGGAAACCGCCTCCAAAGATAAGAAATGTAAATCATTGCACGTCAAGGTGAAGCCGTCGACCTCTCGGGACATTCTACCTCCACACGAGACTACCTATCCCCCAGGTGCTCTACCTCTACAAGAGGCCGTCACCTCCCGCGGGGGACTCTACCTTTACGATAGACTGTCGCCTCTCCCCGGGGGCGCTCTACCTTTCCGCAAAACCATCTACCCCCTGGAAGTGACTTATGTGGCCACCCCAACACTTAGTCAAAAATTTCAGGTAAATTGACAAAGCTCCGTGGCGGTTATTATGGGCATAACCTCCAGGCGGAAAGTTATAGATCCCTCAAGAAAACGTGGGTTAGTGGGGAAGCCAACGTGGGACACGTGGCACCACGATCGCCCGGCACTTACCTGATTTCCAACACCTATAAATACCCCCGAAGGCGACACGGGTAAGGGGATTTTGACATTTCTAGCTATCTGAATTCCATCCTTATTTCTCCTAACGCATATACTGATTCTCACGCTGGAGGTAAAACGAAAGAGAAAGCTCCGCCCTCACTTTACATGTTATACACGCTCGCTAGGATAGCAGAAACGCCACCGGCCACCTGGTAGATTATGAGGTATTATTCCACCACCATTTCAATAATTAAATCTTGATCAATGTATGTTATATTCATTTATCATCTTAATATTTGAGATGATTTTTTTTTTCAAAAATTAAAAAAATATCAAGATAATGACTAAAATTGAGAATCCTAATCTTAAGGATTATCCATCTCAACTGCGTCTAGATGGTATTCCATTCTTCAAAAATTTAAATGTTAGAATATTGAACAAAAGATAATGGAATAAAGCAAAAAATTAAGCAAACCAAATTATAACCATCATTTTTCACCAATATACTAATAAAAAAAACTAAATGATTTAACAAATTAAACAACAAAAAAAGAATTGCAGGCAAATATAAAACAAAACAAAAAAGTAATTATAAATTTTTTAATTAAATTGAAATAATTAAAATTAAAAATAAATATTATTTAATGAAAATTGAAAAAATTAAGTTTTACCATAAAATAAAAAGAATTTTAAATCGAATAAAAAATTATTTATAATATGAAGAAAATGAAATTTTAAAACAATTTTAAAAAATATATATAATAAAAACAAAACAAATTAAACAAAAGAAAATTAAAACTAAATAAAGAATATATAAATATTATTTAATTAAAATTGAAAAAAATCCTTCCAAATACTATTAAATCGTTATCAATTCATATAAAAATGTAAGATAATCAAAGTGAAATATCCCAAGTTTCAAGTAGCTTCAAAAAAATTCATGTAATACTGTTTTAAGTCTCTGTAACCACAACAGCATCACATGTTAAAATTGTTCAACGTTTCCATCATTCCCACGGTGTCAATGGAAACTCAAGAAAAGATTGAAAGTATGGATACTAGTCAGTTATTGATTTCAAGAAATATCTCTTTTGAATAAACTTTTGTGGTGTAACATGTATGCGGGACCTCACTTTCCAAATCGGAGAATATTGTGATACATTTTTCATTGTAAGCAATTACGAATCGGCATACTTCACAAAACTCAAAACAAATGAAAAATATTACGATTCATATGGTATTTACATACAGACTGATGATGAATCACCAAACATGTCTGAATATTCTATATTGTCTGTCTGAGAATAGTAAGTAGATGATCTTTTTCTTAACTGAGGTCGTCAAATTCAGGTTAAACATTTTAAACATGCCGGCTTAATCTGTTCGCCCACCTCTCCTTTAACCCAAATGCACACACAATCTGATCTACCAATGAAAAGGAGCCAACAGATGGGGTCGTTTTTAAGCATGAATAGAACAATTTAAAGGGTAGTGCAAGCTAGAGAAATGACTCTCTCTTTGATAAATGCGGTCTCAAAGTTCTGTTTATCTAGTGCATCGGTTCTGATTTTTCAACCAAAAAATCAATTTTTTTATCATTACTTCCATAAGTCAACCGTCATTTTAAATTCTTCTCTCATAAATGAAACCCAAACTTTTCTCTCTCACGGTCCTTTCTATGAGAGAAGAAGTTAAAAATGACGATTGAAATAGTGAAATAACCGTCGAAAAATTAATTTCTTGGAGTTAAAAATTGCTACGAAACTGTGGCGAACAAGCCCTAATACTGTTTTCATATTTTATTTTATAGAAAAAATAAGAACTATGACCTCAACCATTTCATAGTATCCAAGCCAACGAAACCAATTAAAAACAATAACATTGCACAAACAAACAAATGCAAGATTGCAATTGCCTTGTAATGCAAATTAAGAATCCTTCCAGTCTTACAACCCAAACCATTTCCACCTCAAAATTAGATACGGTCACCTGTGGGCCGTCACTAGTGTCTCGATGAACCTCAACCCATCGAACCTCGGCGCAAATTTATTCTTCTCTGATGACGCCACAAGCGAATTTATCGATGCACTCTTCAGAGAAGAAAACGACATCACTGCTTCAGTAACAAAGCTTTAAACAAAAACTAATTACTTTTAAAATCAGGAATTGGTATAATTACAAATGAACGGAACTGTGTATAATGTGAATAAATTGATATTTCCGAACTAAACGAAAATATTTCTGAGAGAAATACCGATGGAAAAACGTAGCATTGTTTGAAATTGGACAATGTTAGAAATCTCCGAGGAATTAAGTAGATCAGGCTAGTAAAAGGTCAAAGAAATCATAAAATTATAAATTAAATTTCCAAAAAAAAAAAACTGAAACGTTTCGCTACACAGATATATGATGGATAAAGAATTACCTGATGGGAGGCAGGGTTGAATGTTACATCACGGCCACCGGTGGCGAATGAGGAAAGCGCGGCCGCGGTGGAAGCGGCAACAACCGACGCGACGAGAGTGCAAGAGCCTTTCATCTAGACAACGTCAGACGACACAAGTTAGAAGCAAGAAGCGTAGATCTGTGAGAATGCAATGGGCGAAACCCGACGATGTGCCTTCCGCCGGATCTCGACCCGCCTCCGTTTTATTACCCTTCTCTCTATCTCAAGATATTTTAACTTCTTCGTTTTAATTTGGGTTTCTTTTCCGGCTTTTATATTAGTAGATTAGGAACAGAATATTGGGCCGAAATATTAGAACACGCTTCCCATATTAGTGGATTTTCGGTGTGTAACTTCAAAATCTTCTAATTCTAATTTAAAAGTGGAAGTCAATTTCATGAAGTTTCAAATTTTTAATTTAAATGAAAGATGTTAGTAGGGAAGTTTCTCTTCTCAAAATCCAAGATAAGAAGTCAAAGCATTTTTCTTTTGAATAAACTTTTCTTTTTAAAAAAATTTTTGATTTTGTTTTTTATGGAGGTAATTTTCTCAAATCGGCCGGTGTAAATTTTGCGCATTATATTTGACATTTCATGATGTGTCAAAATTATGAACATTGAAATTAGAATAATGCTAGATGGACAGGACTACGATACTATGGGGAGAGACACCCAGTTAATAGAGGATCTGGATGGACCGAGCCAACCTGATCCTATTAGTTTAGAATGATTTTTGAAATTAATGTCCATAATTTTGACAAATAAAAAAAAAATTCTAAGCCAATGTTTGAATCTCATTGAATTAAATTTCATTAATTTCTCTTTTATTTTTAACCACAAAATTTTTTGCAAAATAATATTACACGTAAATCAAAAATATTTCTTTCTTTTCAATCATTCATTTAAAAAAAAAAATATTACTGTAATACTCATTTTCATTTTCAAAAAATGGCATCAAACGGGTTTATTTAGTTGCACAAAAGAAGTGTGCAACTAATTTATTCTTTAATCTAACATGCTTGGATTGCTGTGAAAGTAAAAAGAGAATTATTTATTTTATTTTATTTGACCCCCGGTTGCGTAAGCTGGACGCCGCTTAAGTCAGTCCATGTCCCATAATTGTGGTACTGAGATAAAATTAAAAATAGAATTATAGAAAGAGAATTAAGAAATAAAAAATGACGTTTGAATAGTAAAATAACGGTCAAAAAATTGATTTTTAAGGTAAAAAATCAATACCAAACATGGACTTAAATATAAAATATCACACGATTCATTTAACTGAATTTATAAAATATAACCTACTAAATTAGTGTTTTAACACAACTAGTATCAGATGGCATGATTCTTTCATTCTCCCCTACCTTATACTACCCTATGTTGTGACAAAACGTAAGATAACATAATAGTAAGAGTGTGTTTGATTGTCAGTATTTTTCATGAAATTCTCTCATCTACCTATCAATAAAAAATGAACAAATATAATATTTTATAGGTTAATAATTAAATCAATTAAACACATTTAATTGACAATTTTCATATAAATAAGTTCTTGACAATTTAATTGCCTAAAATTATTTTCTTTATATGTAAATTTCGTGATTACAATCAAACAAACTCTAAATATTTATCTAGAAATGTTTTTGTTGGACATCCCATATCACACTCACTCGTGACCATAACATTTCCTGTAGGCGCTTGCCCATATGTTACAAATTGAGATTTCTAAAGTCATTATAAAGTATTGCACGTTGTGGATTAGACCATCATTTTTATTCGTTTCTACAATCAATTATTCTATTTGTACAAATAGATTGACAGATGTATGCCAAGGATCAACCTATCTTTACAAAAATTTTGTACATGTTATATATTTATAGTATAAATATAAAATGTGAAAGAAATAATCAAATTAGATAAAGTGTCAAAGTGGTGAGAAATGTGACATTTGTGTGGGACGTCAGGGGTTCGAATCACTCCCCACACAGATATTAAAATGTCTTGATTGGGGCCTTGGACTCTTGGGCTTCCTTGATTAAAATAAATATTTTTTTTCTTTATTATTTAATGGGTAAAACTAGCCAATATTTTATGACTGTTTGTTTTTGTAACAACCCACTAACTGTCATTAAAACACCCACTACTCAGTCATTAAAATTCTGCATTAACATGGTGAACACTGCTATTACCATCTTGCCTATATAAACCCATATCTCGTTTTGGGAAAAGACACACAAAAAGAAAATAGAAAAATCATCTTGCATCAATCACTTTTTTCATATTGTGAATTTCTTATATTCTGGTTTTTATATCTATTTTGGAGTACAATTGAGAGTTCTAGAAAAACCATTCGTGATTGTTGCACAAGTGATTTACGATCGTTGTATCTTGGGAGTGATTGTTCACTGAGGTCGCAGCAATTATTGACGGGTAATTTCACTTTAGGACATCGTGCTGTCACGAGACTTGATCGGACGATAAGTTTTATATTTCTGCATTATATTGTTCAGATCACTACTGCAACTAATTATTTTTTCCAACAATCTAAAGTGAAATTATCTTTATAATTAGTTGCCATGTCTGCTGTAGAGATATCTGTTCCTAAGTATTCTGAAAAGTCTGAGTTGTTTGATGGAAAGAATTTTAAGAGATGGCAAATGAAACTGCGATTTTATTTGACAACACTTAAAGTCGTTGATACTATTGAATCAGATAAACCCGGTTTTACAATTGCTGATAATCCTACTGATAAGGAAACCGAGGATTTAGTTAATTGGAAACATAAGGATTATATGTGCAGAAATTATATTCTGAATTGTTTGACTTTAGATTTGTATGATGTTTACTACTCGTGTAAATCTGCAAAAGAGTTATGGAATTCATTAGAAAAGAAATATGCTACAGAAGATGCTGGAACCAAGAAATTTGTTGTGGGAAAGTTTTTAGATTTTAAAATGAATGATGTTAGAACTGTGGTTAGTCAGGTTGAAGAATTGCAAATTATAATTCACGAAATTATTGCTGAAGGATATAAAATCTGTGAGGGCTTTCAAGTGTCAGCTATAATTGAAAAATTGCCACCTTCTTGGAAAGAGTATAAAAATAGTTTGAAGCATAAGAGAAAAGAAATGTCCTTAGAGGATCTGATTATCAGGATTAGAATCGAGGAGGACAATAGAATGGCAGAACGTAAGGAAAGGCCAGATTTTGATACTAAGGCTAATCTTATTGAAGGAAGTTCTGGGACTAAGAAACCAATTGAAAATTTTACAAGGGGTCAGAACTTTAAAGGCAGAAATAAGGGAAAACAATTTGTAGGAAAGAACAATCGGTCTAAGCCCCAATTTAAAAATAAAATTGTTGGTGACTGTTTTGTTTGTGGTAAACCAGGTCACTTTGCAAAGGATTGCAGAAATAGGAAAGGAAAAGCTGTGAAGCATCATGCACATGTGGTAGAGGATGGGAATTTCTTTGCTATGGTGACAGAAGTGAATCTAGTAACCAACATGACAGACTGGTGGGTAGATTCTGGAGCTACCAAGCATATTTGCTGCACGAGAGGTGCATTTTCTTCATTCACTCCCGCTAGTGATGGAGAATGTCTGTTCATGGGCAATGCTTCCTCCTCCAAAATAGAGGGGAAAGGAACTGTAACGCTTAGATTTACTTCTGGAAATATCCTTAATTTGAAGGATGTTCTTTATGTACCTGATATTAGGAAAAATCTAGTGTCTGGATCTATCTTAGTCAAAAAGGGTTTTAAGATTGTATTTGAAAGTGGTCAAGTTGTACTGTCTAAGGGTGGTTCCTTTGTTGGGAAAGGGTATGCAGATGAGAGTCTGTTTAAACTCAATGTCTCTGTGATTAACAATAAAGCATCTAGCTCTTCCGTTTACTTGTTGGATTCTTATGATTTGTGGTATGCTAGACTTGGATACATTAATAAAACTTCTATTAAAAAATTAATGACTTTGAGAAATATTCTCAAAATCGATAATTGTCCAAATTCAAAATGTGAAACGTGTGTTGAATCTAAATATTCTAGAAAATCATTTCCTCGTGTTGATAGGACTACTTCGGTCTTAAGTTTGATACATTCTGATTTATGTGACTTAAAAGGACATGTTACTCGTGGTGGAAATAAATATTTCTTAACTTTCATTGATGATTATTCTCGATATTGTTATATTTATCTACTTAAGAGTAAGGATGAAAGCTATTCAAAATTTATTTCCTATAAAACTGAAGTAGAAAATCAGCTAGACAAAACTATTAAAGTTTTAAGATCTGATAGGGGAGGAGAATATACAGGAGATTTTGATAAATTTTGTGTTGAGAATGGTATTATTCATGAGACTACTCCCCCTTATTCTCCCCAATCTAATGGTGTAACTGAAAGGAAAAATCGAACCCTTAAGGATCTGGTCATATCAATGCTAAGCTCTTCTAGATTACCTTTTAACATGTGGGGGGAAGCACTTCTTACTGTATGTTATATTCTTAACAGAATTCCTAGTAAGAAAAATAATAAGTCTCCTTATGAAATGTGGGAGGGCAAAATACCTTCATATAAATATCTTAAAGTGTGGGGGTGTTTAGCTAAAGCTTCTATTCCAGCACCTAAGAGAAATAAACTTGGTCCGAAAACTGTTGATTGTGTTTTTATAGGCTATGCTTTTCATAGTAATGCCTACAGATTTTTAGTCATTGACTCTAAAAATAATTTGATTGAAAAGAACACAATATTTGAAACTAGAGATGCTGATTTTTTGAAAATAGATTTCCGTTTAAAGAAAAATCTGAAGGATCAAGCAGTTCTTTTAGTATTCCTCCTAGTGTTAGAGAGGAGCCATCTGAATTAGAAGAAGCTGAAATTAGGAGAAGCAAAAGACCTAGGACCACTACTTCTTTCGGTCCTGACTTTATAACCTACTTAGTAGAGGATGATCCTAGTACTTTTGGTGAAGCTATGTTTTCACCAGATTCTATATTTTGGAAGGAAGTTATAAATAGTGAATATGATTCAATTATGTCTAATAATACTTGGGAGTTGGTGGATTTACCTCAAGGATGTAAGACAATTGGGTGCAGATGGTTGTTTAAGAAAAAACTTAAACCTGATGGTTCAATTGATAAGTATAAAGCAAAACTTGTAACTAAAGGCTATAAACAAAAGGAAGGAGTTGACTTCTTTGATACTTATTCACCCGTTACTAGGATTACCTCTATTAGGATGTTAATTGCAATTGCCTCACTGTATGATCTTACTATACATCAAATGGATGTCAAAACTGCATTTTTAAATGGAGAGTTAGAAGAGGAGATTTATATGGATCAGCCTGAAGGATTTATTGTAGAAGGCCTTGAGGATAAAGTATGTAGACTTAAAAAATCCCTTTATGGCCTTAAACAAGCTCCTAAGCAATGACACGAAAAATTTGATACAGTTTTGACATCAAGTGGTTATGTGATAAATGAAGCAGATAAATGCATATATAGTAAATTTGAAAATAATTGTGGTGTGATAATTTGCTTATATGTTGATGATATGCTGATTATGGGAACCAATTTAGATGTGGTTAATAGAACTAAGCGGTTTCTGAACAAGCACTTTTAAATGAAAGATTTGGGTGTTACTGATGTTATTCTAGGAATCAAAATAGTAAAACATTTTGAAGGAATTATTTTGACCCAATCACATTATGTAGAAAAAGTGCTTAAGAAGTTTAATCAATACAACTGTATTCCTACTAAAACACCTTATGATGCAAGCCGTCAGTTGAGAAAACATTCAGGTCCTAGTGTTTCCATTTTAGAGTATGCTAAAGTAATCGGCAGTCTCATGTATCTCATGAACTGTACAAGACCTGATATAGCATATGCTGTCGGTAGACTTAGCAGGTATACTAGTAATCCTAACAATGAACATTGGGATACTCTTATTCGAGTTTTGAGATATTTGAGATACACTCTAGACTGGGGAATACATTATACCAAATTCCCTACTATACTTGAGGGATATTGTGATGCTAATTGGATTTCCGATACTAATGAAAGTAAATCTACAAGTGGATATGTATTTACATTAGCAGGCAGAGCTGTCTCCTGAAAATCCACTAAGCAAACCTGCATTGCTAGATCTACTATGGAATCTGAGTTCATAGCTTTAGATAATGCAGGTGAGGAGGCTGAATGGTTAAGGAATTTTCTTATGGATGTTCCTTTGTGGTCTAAACCATTTCCAACTATTTCAATACATTGTGACAGTCAAGCAGCTATCTCAAGAGCTCAAAATTCACCCTACAATGGAAAGTCCAGACATATTCGTAGGAGGCACAATACTGTGCGTCGGCTGCTTAAGGATGGGATTATAGCTATTGACTATGTGAAGTCAAGTGATAACATTGCTGACCCATTAACCAAAGGATTGGCTAGAGAGCTAATTCAACAAACATCTAGGGGGATGGGGCTAAAGCCTATTATGTATTAGATCACCTATAATGGAAACCCAACCTTGCAATTGGAGATCCCATGGTCAAGGTTCAATAGGACAACAAAGTTATTGGAGTGGTCTGTAGGGGTACTACATTGGATTTATTCCAAACCCTCCTTATGATGCGTAGTACCAACTGTATTGATTAGAGGATGAGCTAATACTCTTAATGCTTACTATAGCTGATATTCAGTGGGGTGTTTAAATACAGTGCACCCTTGATAGTAGCATCTATTTGAGTGTGGAAGTGAGGCCGCTTCCTATGAGAATTGAGGCGAATTCTCTAGAGCACTCAAAGAAACTGGGAAAGTTCACGGCCGAAATGAACACAACCGCGAGAACTCAATGACTGTTCTAGAAATCATGTGTGTGTTCTATTGTCTCAGTTTGCAACTATAATTGTAGAGTTCAAGACATAGTTCACTCTACAGTTAGTAAGCTCGATAGAATATACAAAGTCAAGGTTCAAGTCGATAGACACCTAAGCCTGCATGATTTCTACCGTACTCCAGAGTAATATTTTCGTTTATCTTATTTCTTTCATGTGGGGGATTGTTATATATTTATAGTATAAATATAAAATGTGAAAGAAATAATCAAATTAGATAAAGTGCCAAAGTGGTGGAAAATGTGACATTTGTGTGGGACGTCAGGGGTTCGAATCACTCCCCACGCAGATATTAAAATGTCTTGATTGGGGCATTGGGCTTCCTTGACTAAAATAAATATTTTTTTCTTTATTATTTAATAGGTAAAACTAGCCAGTATTTTATGACTGTTTGTTTTTGTAACAACCCACTAACTGCCATTAAAACACCCACTACTCAGTCATTAAAATTCTGCATTAATATGGTGAAAACTGTTACTACCATCTTGCCTATATAAACCCATATCTCGTTTTGGGAAAAGATACACAAAAAGAAAATAGAAAAATCATCTTGCATCAATCACTCTTTTCATATTGTGAATTTCTTATATTCGGGTTTTTATATCTATTCTGGAGTACAATTGAGAGTTTTAGAAAAATCATTCGTGATTACTGCACAAGTGGTTTACGATCGTTGTATCCTGGGAGTGATTGTCCACTGAGGTCGCAGCAATTATTGACGGACAATTTCACTTTAGGATATCGTGCTGTTACGAGATTCGATCGGACGATAAGTTTTATATTTCTGCATTATATTGTTCAGATCACTACTGCAACTAATTATTTTTTCCAACAGTACATTCAGTAGAATTCTTCTACGACTATGCACCAGCAAGGAACATCATAATCCATTTGATGCAACCCAAAAATGCAACTTGCAAGGGCACGGCTAATTCACTTTTATTTATTAATTATTATTGATACAATACTATTCACTTTACACTATTTTGCATCAAAATAATGCAAAGTTTGGTGCTACATTGGAGACATTTTGCACCAACAAATTGATTAAGGGTATTTGCATAATTTATGTTGTTGTTATTATTATTATTATTTAAAACAAATTTTAATAATGTAAAAAATAACAGTTAATGAATTAATAAATATATGATTTCAATGCTCTCACGGAGGAAAACAAGGATCAACTTTGATCTTCCAAATTGGACCAACGAGTCCCACCGAAAGTTTTGCCAAAGTGAGTCAATTCACTCATTTTTCCAACAATCCCCCACATGAATGAAAATTGGGAGAGTCACGAGACCGTGAGACACGAGACTTGGCGACCGTGAGACACAAGACTAGGTGATAAAGTTCAACGGTTGAAGTCTGTATAGGATAGGTAGGTATTACCCTTTGAACCTTCCCTTGTGAAAGCATATTTACTTTACTAGCTAACCAGTAGATGTGTTGTCCTTGAACTGTTCTGTCGTTTATGTAAACGATGATATACTCCACACAGGATCCTTCCTAACACAATTCAGTTCTCATTATTATATTTGTTTTGGTCATAAACATATGCCTGGTTCTGTGAGAGTTATTAAGAATTGAGCCCCACACAATTCTCTTCTAAGCGGCCCCATTTCTCTCTCACATAGGTGATTTCTTATTACAAGTAACCCACATTACTTGGCTCGAACTTCGACGCATGAGAATCATTAAAAGCCTATTGCTTATCCTTCATCCTTACGGGCATCACTATTACATCATAGGAATGGACGGGAGGAAACACCCCTCAGTGATTTTATTAAGTTTTTACAATTAGGTTGTCCCTTTGAACCTAGATCTTGGGATTTCCAGTCAACTAGGTTGGGTTTCCTTTGTAATAACTTATTCATTCAAGAGCTTAAGTCTCATTCATTTCGATGATTTCCCAACTAACTCTCTGTTTAACCATCTGATTAGCGGATCTGGAATGTTATCTTTTGACTTTACATAGTCAATAGTGATAACTCCAGTTGAGAGTAGTTGTCTTATGGTATTGTGTCTACGACGTATATGTCTAGACTTACCATTGTACATGTTGCTCTGTGCTCTTCCTATTGCTGATTGACTGTCATAATATATGCAAATTGTTGGCACAGGTTTTGACCATCTTAGAATATCCTCTAAGAAATTGCATAACCATTCAGCCTCTTCACCACATTTATCTAGAGCTATAAACTCATATTCCATCGTAGATCTGGCTATAACTGTTTGCTTAGAGGATTTCCACGATATGATAGCACTTCCCAATGTGAACACAAATCCACCGGTGGACTTTGAGTCTTTTATATCAGATATCCAATTAGCATCACTGTATCCTTCAATGACTGCTGGATATCTGGTATAATGTAGTCCATTGTCACGAGTATATCTTAAGTACCTTAGTACTCTTACTATTCCTTTCCAGTGATCAGCTCCTGAATTACTCGTGTATCTACTCAGTTTACTGACTGTGTACGTTATATCTGATCTTGTACAACTCATCAAGTACATTAAACTTCCAATAACTCTCAAGTATTCTACTTGAGAGACACTTTCACCTTTGTTTTTAGAAAGATGATGACTCGTATCTATCGGTATTCTAGCTAAGCCAGTATCATCCTTATTTAATTTTTTCAAAATTTTGTTCACATAATGTGACTGGCTTATAACAAGCCCATATGATGTTCTTGAGATTTTGACTCCGAGAATAACATCAGCTAAATCCATATCTTTCATGTCAAATCTCA
Source organism: Olea europaea var. sylvestris (assembly GCF_002742605.1). Taxonomy (NCBI): domain Eukaryota; kingdom Viridiplantae; phylum Streptophyta; class Magnoliopsida; order Lamiales; family Oleaceae; genus Olea; species Olea europaea. Next base: position 140,135 of record NW_019233922.1, read on the forward strand.
AATTCAACATAATTTTAGTGGATTTAATCATCTTTTTGTCACTACCGACAATAAGCATATGGTCAGCGAAAGACATAAAATGACATAACCATCTTTAATGTCTTTGACGTAAACACATTTGTCACACTCATTGATTTTAAATCCACTCTCTATTATGACATTATCAAATTTTTCATGTCATTGTTTGGATGCTTTTTTCAAGCCATTTAGTGACTTCACCAATTTACAAACTTTCTTTTCTTACCCTGGTGACGAAAACCCCTCGGGTTGTTCCATATAGATTTCTTCTTCTTCTAAATCGCCATTTAGAAAGGCAGTTTTAACATCCATTTAATGTACTTCAAGTTTTTGCAAAGCGGCAATTGCAAGTATCAACCATATTATTCTCATCACTGGAGAATACGTATCAAAGTAATCAATACCTTCTCTTTATTTGTAACCTTTTATTACTAATTTGACCTTGTACTTTTCAATAGTTCCATCTGCTCTCATTTTCCTTTTGAAAATCCATTTATAGCGTAGTGATTTGCTTCTTGGAGGAAGATCCACTAGCTTCCATGTATGATTTTGCAGTATGGAATCTATCTCATTTTTAATGGCCTCCTTCCATTGAGGTCCTTCCAAGGAATTCACAGTCTCTTGATAACTTTGAGGTTCACTTTCTAGCATATAGGTTAGAAAATCGGGATCATACGTTTTTTCTATCCTTTCTCGTTTGCTACGTCTAACCTCAATCTCCTCTTCTAGTTTTTCGTCATGACTATTTTCAGTCATAGTCTCATATGTTCGTTTGGAGGAGTTTGCTTTCTCTTGGACTTGTACGAAAATACATGTTCAAAGAATGAAGCATTTCTTGACTCCAATATCGTGTTTTTGTGTATGTCTGGAATTTTAGAATCATACACAAGAAATCGATAAGCATTACTATTGTGTGCATAGCCAATGAAGATGCTATCTACCGTTTTTGGCTCTATGCTTAGCTTCTTTGGTGTTGGAACGGCCACTTTAGCAAGATACCCCCACACTTGTAAGTATTTATATGAAGACTTTCTTCCTTTTTGTAACTTATAAGGGGTCTTTTCCATTTTCTTTCGGGGCACCTTATTCAAAAGGTAATTTGCTGATAACACAGCTTCCCCCCACATGTTCTGAGGTAACCTAGAACTTACTAGCATTGCATTCATCATTTCCTTTAAAGTGCGATTTTTCCTTTCAGCAACACCATTTTGTTGCGGTGAATAAGGTGCGATGGTTTCATGTATGATTCTGTGTTGTGCACAGAATTTCGCAAATGGTGCTTCATACTTACCACCTCGATCGCTTCTTAATACCTTAATTTTCTTATTAAGTTGAGTATCAACTTCACTCTTATAAAGGACAAATTTCTCTATAACTTCATCTTTACTTTTTAGCAAATACACATAACAGTACTTGGTGCTATCGTCGACAAAAGTAATGAAATACTTGTTGCCACCTCTTGTCTATACAAGTTTTAAGTCACATACGTCACTGTGAATTAAATCAAGTGGGTCTGTGTTCCGTTCAACTGATTTAAATAATGACTTTGTCAATTTTGTCTCAACACAAGTATCACACTTATGTTTTGAATCAATGTGGAGCTCGGTTATGCAATTCAAGTTAACTAGTCTTCGTAAAGTATCATAGTTAACATGTCCTAATCTACCATGCCACAAATTGGAAGATTCAAACAAATAAGCAGAAGAATTTGCTTTATTCATTTTTGGTTTTACAACCATTACATTCGGCTTAAACATACCGTCGGAAACATAACATTTTTCGACAAACATTCCACTTTTTGATAGAATGACTTTGTCTGACTCAAATACAATGCGAAAATCATGCTTATTCCAAAGCGACCCGGATACTAAATTCTTACGAATTTTCGGCACATATAGCACATTGTTGAGAGTCAGTTCTTTTTCCGATATCATCTTCAGAACCACTTTCCTTGATCTTTAATTTCAGAAGTTGCTGAATTTCCCATAAACAACTTCTCCACATTCTCAACTGTTTCGAACGTAGTAAACAGCTCCTTATCAGAGCATACATGCCTCGTAGCACCAGTGTCAATCCACCATTCTTTAGGGTTTAAACCCACCGTATTCACTTCAGAAACGACAGCTAAGAGATTCAGCTCCGAACATCTTGTGCCTGTAATCAACCACATTTACTTCTTTCTTCTTCTTTGGCAATCTGCACTCCTAAGAATTGTTGCCCACTTTGTCACAATTGAAGCATTTTCCTTGAAATTTATTCTTAGAAATTCCACCTTTTGGTCTTAGTTTGGTCCTTTTGCCACCGGATGGTCCAGATTTGTTTTTATAGTTCTTACTACTTTGACCATGCTCCACAACATTGACTTTAGCCACACCAGGATTGAACCACTTCTTTTCTGAACTTTTGTTGTCTTCTTCAATTCGAAGTCTAACAATAAGTTCTTCAACGTTCATTTCCTTTCGCTTGTGTTTCAAATAATTTTTGAAATCTTTCCATGGGGACGGTAATTTTTCAATAATTGCAGCCACTTGAAAAGTTTCACTCAAAATCATTCCTTTGGCATGAATTTCGTGAAGAATCAATTGGAGTTCTTGCACTTGACTGATAACCGTTTTGGAATCCACCATCTTATAGTCTAGGAATCTGCCGACTATAAACTTTTTGGCCCCATCACCCTTAGTTTTATATTTTCTGTCCAAAAACTCCCACAGCTCCTTAGCAGTTTTCATAGTACTATACTCATTGTATAGCGTGTCGGCTAAAATATTCATAATGTAGTTTCGGCATAAAAAGTCCGAATGCTTCCAAGCATCAAGCACAATGATTGCTTGAATATCTCCTTCTCCTTCATTGAGTACAGGAGCAGTCTCAGTCAAGAATATCGTAAGATTCAAGGTGGTCAAGTAAAACAGCATTTTCTGCTGCTACATCTTGAAATTCAAGCCATTGAATTTTTCCGATTTCTCTCCATGATTAACCGGAACAGTAACCGTTTGGCCAGTTGTTGGAGCCACAGTTTGACTTACAACATGACTTGACAATCTAGCCACAATCTGAGCCACAACAGAGCTTGGCCCTTGAGCCACAGTTGAGCCCATAGCCTGATTTCCAGTAGGCACAGTTTGGGTTACATCCATGTTGGTCGATTCATTTGCCATTTCTGAAAAAAAAAAAAAATTAGTTTCTAAAATTAACAATATAAGAAACCAAATTTTCCTTTATGAATCTGTTTTTAAGTTTGTTGGTAAATTTATTCGGTAGTGTATGGAGTGGAATCGGGTTCTCATATACCGTATTTGTGTTTTAGACACTGGATTCACACTTACCGTATTTGACAATTGCTTACCGCATATGGCAGTGCAACTCACCATATTTGGCAGTGCAACTCATCGTATTTGTCAGTTTACCGTATATGCTAGTTAGCTCACCATATATGACAGTGACGTAACAACAGAATTTTCACACTTTATGATAACTTAAACAACACAGATTTTGGATAAACTGTTTGTTTTCATAAAATAATTTAAATAATATAGGACTTGACTTTTCACAAGCACGATTTCATATCCCGGTTCGTATATACAAATATTATCTGATTAAAACAAATTAAATTACTTGAATAAGAATGGTAAATTATATAATTTGCAGAAACATAAAAGCAGTATAAATTTCAGAAAGTTAAATAAAATTCGAAAGCATGCTAAAATATATCTAGAAGGCTTATAATTCTGGAAATAATTAAAGCGCAGATATTTAAACAAGAAGCATATAAATTTGGAAATAAATTTTTAACCCGAGGCCTGTGTAAACGCAGTTTCCTTAAAACAGATTCGCTTCCTCATCGTAAGTGATTGAGGTTTATCCCGAGCGTCTGTTTCCCAAGATACAATGGCAAAACCAGCAGAATTTGAGCACCACAGAAACTATTCCAGCGAATTGAGTTTGTGTTTGAACAATATCACCACAAAATTATACTGGACAGAGATCGAGATGCAGACAGGAAGAAAATATTCAGAATGTTTTTCTCCTATTTTCGTGTGTATTGGAACTGCTGGAAAGTGGCAATTTATAGAAGTTTAAATCTGCCTATTAACTCCATAACAATAAATAATGGAGTTGTTTCAATTTCTGTGAGTTTTGGCAGTTTCAGAAAACTTAAAGGTCAGTTGAAGAAAGCAAAAAATTGTAAAACGTGGACACTCCAAACGGGCCAATTTTTCCTCCATTCGGTCCGACATTCGTGTACGCAGGTCGTGCCTGCATACAAGTTCAAGGTCCGAATGCACCCCCTGCGCGCACACGTGAAGAGAGCCTCTATGCTACATATGATTATACCATTCCAATGTACAATCCTATATAAAGTGGTTAATAATTTCTTCATTTTCCTATGTGGGACTAGACTCATTTTCCCACATAAATCATCTTCCAATGGTCATCTTTGAGTTCCAATTTTTCATTCATCCATTCATCAATTTTGACAAATAAATATATGATTTCGATGCTCTCACGGAGGAAAACAAGGATTAACTTTGATATTCCAAATTGGACCAACGAGTCCCACCGAAAATTTTGCCAAAATGAGCCAATTCACTCATTTTTCCAACAACTAAATCACTAAAATATACCAACAAGGATCCGTTTGTTCCACATTTTTCCAACAAAAATGTATTTACACATCACATCATGGGTCCTACCTTAAAGTGTTGAAGTCAAATATTGTAGACTGATTTGATGGGAAAAAATGTATTATTTTCCCAAATAATGTGCAGCAAACGAGGGCCAATACCCTCGTTAGGTAGCCATTTTTTTTAAAATGCAATTTTCTATCTCTTCTTTTCAACCACAGATTCTTTATTAAAATAATATTACACGTAAATAAAAAACTTTTCCTTATTTTTCAACCACACATTTCACATCAATTTACTATTTTGAAATGTATTGTTACATAAAAATACATTTCAAAAACCCAAAAGAAAGACAAGGGCTAAAAGTAAATCAGCATGAAATTTCCAATTTTCAATGAACGCCACAGTGCAGCATTTTTATATTTTCCTGATCAGTGACTGCCTGCCTTGAGGCTGGAATAAAAGATTAAAGAATACATTTTTTCCTTGTAAGTAGAAGTGCAGGGACTAAGCCTCACATGCTCCTTGCTCGGCCGACAGGCCAACCAGGATAATATCACTTGGTCAATGACTAGTTCCCAATATTAAAACATTCTACCAATTTTAGCAAACCCTCTGGCGACTCCAAATATAACAGCCTTGGTCAAGAGCCCTCGATCAAGACTACAAGCAAGGGCAATGGCGCCACCAACAACTAGGACCTTCGGAATATTTCTTCCCGATGGCTTACTCGCTGAATCAAGAGCTTCAACCTCTGATAAATTGCTTGTGCTGCCCAAGGATTCAAGGGCCTTAGGACTTACTTTAGTGTTAATCTGAGCCATGGAAGCAAAATGAGAAATTGGAGCTCCAGATACTCTGTGCTTCAGGTAGGCACGCAAACCAGGGTCGATCTTCTTCACAGCCCCCCACATACCTTGCCTGACGCCAAGTTTTGCAATTTCCCAAGGTATACCCATGTCTTCATGATGGAAAAGTAGAACTTCACATGCCGTCAACTGGCCATCTCTCTTTGATTCAACTGATTCATCAGAAAACTCAGTATGTTAGTGGCCAATAGTTTATCAGTCCCCAAGACTGTCTTTTTCGTGCCACTTATTATTTATTTATAATGATATATGGAAATGGTCTCAATTTCTCAACGACTTGGATTCTATGAGAAGGATTTTGCTTATGTATGGAATTGAAAGATGAAAGAATCAATTTTTTATCTATAGAATTATATTAACTCAAAGCTTCTTCAGTTTCTTGTATTATTCCTTTAAGGATTTACCATTGATTTTGTTACACGAGAATTTAAGAAATATGGTAGCTTGGTCAGCAGTCCTGGCATTATTGTAATGGAATTATAATATGAAAAGTTCGATACCTGCACGGATGCACCAACTCGAAAAATACACTTCAACACGCCTTGGTTTGTTGCGACGCGGCAGAGAAGAGCATTGAACACCCTAAAACATGGGGCAACATTTTTTGATAAGAATATCCTCCAAAGGCATGAATCATTAAATATAACTTTATAAGAAAACAGTGTACAAATTACAATGCGCAACTTTCACAGCAACGGAACTCAAAATAGAGTGACACAAAATGCATTTATCTGCCAATAAATCTTTTGCTAAAGTAGCATTTAGATTCCCATGCATCTGAAAACGAACTAGTATTGAGGTAACTGACTTCACCAGGTTCACATGACAGGACATTTAAAGATATATTGTCAAATTTTCAGGATAACATGAAAAATAAATCTCCATCATCCTTCCCACATCATTGTGTACAAATACACATGCAAACACACCTCAAATATGGGCAATTATTTTGTCCACATACTGGATGGCCAGTTCCTTGCTCATTGTTATTTTTCCAACTCTCCTCAACTTCCATTTCCAGCAGCTGAAGATACAGACTGACTCACATATGTAAAGATATGTAGTTCCTAAAATAGAACAACATGCCCATGACCAGAGTCATCTTATTTTCCTTGACTATCAGATTCAATTGTTAAATGCAAAACAACAGAGAATGCTAAATACTTTGACGTAAAACCCCCAAACCAAGTACTAGACAATTCCAAAACAAATCTTAAATAAACAAACTGTTAATATGATTCAACCCAATCTTTGTAGCGAGAAGAAAAATTTGGGAGAAAAGACTTGAGGATAGATGAAAGAATACACGGTAAGAGGGCATCCAGTTCCAGGAGAAACTCACAGAACCCAACAGTAGAGAGCAGGAATGCTTCAGAAACAAAATTTTATGAGTACATTACACTGGCAGAGATACTTATACGATGAAGTGAATTTTCCATTTTTCACTGAGAGACCGTGAAGTTAATTTTCTCCATATAGCAAATTAGATACATCATATATGCATGCGTGTTGATGCATATAATCATCACATACTTTCATCTCTCTCTCTTTCACCCCGCAGGATTTGTGGCGCACATTTTGTAAGTTAGTTTATTCTAGATGATTGTATATATTAACCTAGAAAGTAAGCATCACAGTACTTTTCTGACTCTGTACGTACGTAGAGATCCCAGTAAACTCATGGTACCTCCAAACCATGCAAGTGATGAGGATAGGTAGACAGGTAACCATCTCAATAACATTTTATACTTGAAATAAGACTTTCAAATTTTCATAAAACAACATAAATAACATATATGTGTGGCTGCTGGATTCGAATCTAGGCTCCATGGCCACAACATGGAATTCTTACCACTTTGCCAAATTTTCATATGATTATCAAATATTATATGGCAAGAATAACAATCTAATTTTTTACCTTTGTAAGACAATAATATGTTCGTTCAGATTCCCAAATTCTGCGCCCTATGATATATTCTCTGTCACTACAAAAGAAAGGAAACTGCACCACAAGAAAAGTATAGCATAAATACTTCTCAAAACACAAACCAAAAGAAGCATAAGCATAAGCATATGAAAAAGAAAGCTCTTTCTACCTTCCGTACCCACTGAACCATCATGGTGCCTGTGATGGGGCATTCTTCTAAAGTTTCAGCATGTACAAGCATGTCATCCCACTTCGCTCGGAATTCATCATCCCAAAAGAAATCCCTCACCATTTCAGGGGTGGCATCCTCATAAACACTTCTGCTACGATATTGTGGAGGTCCGCCCTAGAAATGAAAAAAATTACAGTTCTTCAGTTACAACAGTCAGCATTTAAATTGAATCACAAATCATAGCCTAAAGACGCTATTATTCGGGGAAGAAAAATTTACCGCAGGATCTCTTCTCCAAGCTTGATAGCTCATATTGGGGGTCGACCTATCCATCATCTGAATCCAAGCAGGGCCTTCATCTTTTTCTTCGACTAATTGATGTAAATATTTAAGGTCATCCTCAGTCACAAAACCTGATTTTTCTTTATCTAACTTAGATGAACTGATCACCAAGAATTAAACTTGTTACTAAATAATCAACTTTTCAAATGATGAATTAGCTTAATAGTTAATCAGCTAAACTAGACAAAATTTAAAAAAATACCAAAACACGTTCCAAGAATTCAAGGGAGTGGAAAACTTTCCCAACCCACCTGCAATCAGGACTTGAAATTGAAGGCATAGGCAGGGATGAAGTATTTTTCTCAAATCCAAAATCAAAAATCGAAGAAAAGCAGCTGGGCATTTGTTTCAAGGAATTCATGCTTGGTATTGAAGGAAACTGCAAAAAGACCATCCCTGACCCGGAAGAAGAAGAAGATTCTTGTTCCTTTGCCGTACAATCAATAAGATCCACCTTCAGACTAGCCCATTTGGGCTTCCAGGCCCACCCCACCAAAACTCCAACAAAAACAGCTATCCAGATAGGAGCCATGAATACCATCAGCTCAATCGTCATATCTCCAATTGTGGGTCTTTGAAAAATCTCAAGGAAAGCCGAAATCAAAGCCATAATAGAATCACAAAAATAAGTTTCCAAAAATCACGAAAAGAAAAAGGAAAAGAACCCTTGATTCAATCGAACAAAGATTTTGCTTTTAGACACAACGATGACTCGAGGGTTCAAAAGAAAAAAGATAGAAGAAAAGGAAAAGAGGAATTATTATAGAGAAAAACTGGATAAGTCTCAAGATATAAAAAAGGATCAGAACAATTATTATTTAGTTATGGGTTTTGCAGAACAGAAACAGAGAGACGAGACAAAACTGGTTGTGCGTGAAGAAAATCAACAAGATTGAGAGGATAAGGATGTGAGAGATACGCGGCGTATAAACGAGTTATTCGGATTGCCCTAGGCCCTCTTTTGTTTCATTTCACAAATTCTACAGCTTTTCCCCTCTCTCTGTCCAACATTTGGCAGTTTATCCAATGGTATCTCTGGATTTTTAATACTTATTTCAAGGCTGCTGGTAAATACCTGCAACTACTCACTCAACCCTCCAAAAACAAGTATGAATTATTGCGACCACAAAAATTGCAGCTCAAAATGGAGATGAAATACTCGAATAAGGTTTAGAAACCAGAATTTGGTGGTGCAGGAGAAGATAATTATGGACTGTTAGAATTGAAGAGTGGGTGGGACTTGATCTGGTTTGATTATATGGTGGGACTTGATCTGGTTTGATTATATATACTGTTGAGGGGTTTGGTTGTTATATTTCGATTTCTTGATTTGACTTAATGGTATGCATCTTATGGTCTCCGCGTTCTCATTTTTCACGTTAATTGTCTTTTAACAAACGTTTTGACCAACAGACTTTGCATATGTTTGACCCCCCGACCCCCTTTTTTTTTAAAAAAAAAAAGAAAACACGATTTTTATAATTAGGACGGAACATGGTCCAATTTTTTGATTCGGTTAGGTTCCCAAATTCCATATTATAATTCAATTGTTTAATATTTACAAAATTACATTAATTCAATAAATGATATGTTCAATCTTAACTTTTAAAAAATAACATAGTTCAATCTTATGTGTCATTTGCGTCTTTCTTTGTCGAGTTTTTCATAGATCTGATTATTAAAATCACATTAAGAGAAAGATAGCGAACTAAAAGAATTAAGAGAGGCGTTGTCGAGCTTCAATTCGACTTCTCAAGGACAATAGAAACTGTACTACGGTAGAGTAATAAATTTGGATAAAATTAAGGTCAATTTGATTAAGTTGGCTTTGAACTAAAAATGAGAAATAGGAAAATCATTTTTCTTGTTCGAAGTAAATTAACTAGTTAACAAACTTATTTAGAAAAAATAAAATAATTTGGTTTATTTAAAATAAATTAATTAAAAAATTAGGGAGATTCGATTCTTATTTGGTTCTTGATCTAGAATAGAGAACCGAATCGACTAAACTCATCGGTTCTCGATTCAAATACCCATTCAAGTATTTAACTTAAAAAGAACTACTCGATTCGATTTGAAAGTTTTGTCTAACTCTATTTATAGTATATTCTGAGAGAATGTGTGGTTAGAAAATTGAAAAAAAAAAAAAGTTGATGTTTATGTATAAAATATTTTATTATGATCATACGTTGTTAAAACTCAAAAATGAATTTGAAAAAATTGAAATTTTAAATAATGAGAATCAACACATCGGATTTATATTCCAATTTTGAGTTTGTGTTCATAACTAGAAAATATAGTGTGATTCACATGAATACATGATCGATGTTACTCTTGTATATAACAACAAATTATAGATCCGATGAGAGGGACCCCGGACCCTTAACCATGTACGATTTTGCTTTTAGCCTTTTGTCTCTTATTTGTGAGCAAGTTAAATAATGATTAACATTATTCATGAAACAATTTAGAATTTTGTTTAGTCATATTCTATATTGCCTATGAACACAAGCTCTAAGGAGATATATCTTCGCAGTCATCTTACACGAAAAAAAGAGTGCTCGTCGAAAAGCGGTAATTGGGATGAAAGTTGATTTTTCATTTTTCATCTCCATCATATATGTGTGTGGGTTTAAAAAGTTGTGAATTAAGATTAATTGTGGACTTTGATTTAAATTTTTAGCAAGCTTTACAATTCATGTCAAACAAAGGCTTAGACAGATCATTCATTTCGAATGATCAACTTCTATTTTATGTGCATAAAATGGATTTAAAATGAGATAAATTGTCAACATCATCCATCTATAAGTTTAAACGGTTAAAAGACACTGTCGCTTGTTATTTTTCATGGTAAATTGGACATTCCAACCTCTTTACTTCTTTTGCGACTTCGTTGCCAAGACTCCAACCTTCTAATCTTTGATAAATTAGCGATGTTCATTGGATTTAATAAGAATATTCAAAAAGAAAAATGTTCTATGGAGAAACCATCCGCCTAAAATTAAGGATCTGAAAAAGAAAGCCAAGATCAAATCTTGTTTGCATGTGTTTAACTGCTGGAAAATAATTTTTTTGTTTTTTGTTTTTTTTTTTTTTTGGGGGCAGTCCAGTGAAAAGTAAGCTGTTTGGGAAATTGTATTATTATTTATACTTTTATGCGTCGTGGTGGAAAGTGTGGCGATTTCATTGGTGGCATCGCATCGTCGAAGATGACCATTTGTTTTGAGCAATGTTATAAGTACAATTTTTGTACATACAGACAACTAGATGTCTTTTTGAAATTGGATGTTACTAAAAACAATTTTTGACGACAACAAATCATAGGAAGACATTCTGTTAAAAAAAATATGTACTTGCAAATTAATTTATTTTTTTTTTCTAATACTTTAATTAAAAATATTGAATTGACCCTTTTGTCCTTTTGAATTTTTGAATATCCTTATGAAGTCCATTTGCCAACGAAAATATAGGTTGAAAATATTTTTACAAATATCGCCAATTTATCAAATGCTGGGGACTTAGTTGTCCCAAAAAAAAGTTTAATACCAGGTTGCAAAAGAAGTGAAAGGTTGAAGTTGGATATGTTTACTGCAATTCGTGTACATTTTTTTTCATACAAGTGGAAATGATATTTGGAATTTAAGTATTATGTTTGGTCTAAAACAACTTTGGACTATTTTCTCTTTTAACTACAGTAAATTCACCACATCAAGAAAATTCTTACGTTAGATTATTAATTTATCGATAAATGAACAATTTGATAGATTACGTTATATCATTTTAGTTAATGTTATAAAGTGTGATGAATGACAATTACATTTTTACCGTAGCAAAAAATAATATGATGATGTAAAAGTCTCCTGATGAAGAAGTCTTTCAAGAGTAGGTGATACTTGTGTTTTACCCCATGTTCTAAAAAGTGCGCCTCAAAGCGAGCCAAACGCTTCATCTTGGTAATAAAAGAAAATTAAGCGATCAACTATCAAGTTGACTGCTTAATGCATGACTAGATGTTATCTAAGCACTCTTTATTAATTTTTTATTTTTAAAAGACTTTTATATGACTTCAGTTTATTAATTTTTTAATTTTTTTTT
>NW_019233922.1:153172-169087 GCF_002742605.1 Olea europaea var. sylvestris
GACCAGTATTATTTTAATTCTTAAATAATTCTTATAATAATTAAAAATTTAAAGTAATATAAAAAAGTAGAAAACATTTTTTTTAAGGCCTATACATTGCCTAGGCTCTTAAAGCTTGAAACTTTGCCTCCAAATTTAATTACGCTTTACGTTTTATAGAACATTAATTTTACCAATAGTCTCTTCAAGAGAAGTCTCTCAAATATTGTAATCTTAAATAATTACTTTCTACAAAATAAAATAAAAAAAAATATTTCAAATCATTGTAAAAATATTAGAGATGATTCGAATTCGGTTTGAGTATAAAGAAAATGTAACCAACGTTAAATGTATATTTTTGTAGAAAATTGAATTGTAAATTATAGAAATATTCTAATAAAAAGAGAGGGTTTACATTAATGTATGATGTATTAATGTCCTAGCCTACGTACTATACTTGGACTTTGATTTCCATTTCAATTCAAAGATAATTTTTATTATTATTATTGAAAAATGCATTTTTCCATCCTAATGGAGCTTTAATTAATCAAGCTTTCAAAAAAACCTCTCTTTGTTATATAAATTGCAATTGCTTTGATTAAACTTTATTGCCTAATGCCAACCCTTTTAGCAAATAATTATGCATAGGATAGGACATTAATACACCATACAAAGTTTTTATTAATGTTGCTTACACTTTACTAGATATCACTGAATCAATATGGAAATCAAAGTCCAAGTAATTAATCAAAGAATAAATGCAAAACCTGAATATGACCCAATTTACATGATTGCTACAAGGGTTAATCGAGATTTGACACGTGGCTCGAAGTTGTGGAAGGAAGACTTTAACGCTTGTTTGATAAAGATTTAATAGAATTGGCTCATTGAAAATTATTTTTTTCTCGCAAAGTACGAACTTGAAATGATATTATTGAAATATGTATGATTAAAAACGAGTTTAAAAGAGACTTGATTTTTAAATAATAAAAAAAGATGGGTGATTTTTAAATAATCAAAACTATTCCTTTTTACTTACAAATTTATTGGATTATTTTAAAATTTGATAATTATGACCTATTTTATTTTATTAGGACTTATTAAGATGCAAGAGATTAGCTTTCCTTTTATAAAAGTGCTAGCCTCAAAATATCACCCACGAACCCGAAATCTCCCTCGAAGAGCTCAAAGAACCCTACAATCACGTTCCCTTTACAAATCCAACAAAGATTTCTTTAGACATTGAATTTTTATGGACAAGAAGGAAGAAAAACCAATCAAGAAATTTGCCCAAACCCTAAATCTAAAGAGAGAGGAATGATTTATAAAAGAAAGTAGAGTTATAGACCGCGATGAGGCATCTAATAGAAATCTCTCAAAACCAAAGCCATCCAACGGTGATGAAATTTCTACGTTTCAGCATATAAAAGAAAGCACCAAAATCTCAAAGTCGCACTAATTATATCGATACTATAATTTTTATTTGTTATATTACTTTTTAATTGAACTACATGCCTCCACTATCTACTCATTGTCGCACATGTCTTCAACATTTTTCTCTTCATATTCTATCATTAACCTTATATTGATTAACACATTTTGTCAACGATGATAGTTTCTAACGAAAAAAATACAATTAAAAGGTAATGCAATAAAGTGTGGTTTAAGTTGCACTTGACCATTTTGGCTTTAAACACGCTGAATGTTTATAGCAGACTTCTCATATGTCATAATCTAGTACGTGTTGCAGAAATCAACACGTGATAATCACTTTAAAATTGAGAACCGTCCATTCTTATAGCACTAACAACACAACTTTCAAAGGGACCCATCTTCCATTCTTCGATGGTACAGACAAAATCACACCACGTATTACCAAAACGACAAGGACAAGGTCACTTTTAAGGTGCAGGGTGCAACTAAAATTACTTTACTTTTGTCACTTTCAATTAACTTATTCTTCTTTTCCATCATTTCCACAAGTTTGGCCACAACCATTATGACTTAGAAATTATAGGAAACACACGCACAACCACCGCCCCTGCTCACCGACCAGTGAGCATGTACATGCCAGTTTCCGGCCAGCAGTAATCCCAAGAATATTCTTCCAAAATACTTGTATCTACCCACAAACAGGCGTTGGGTTGGATGGAGTGTTGAAATAATTTCCGTCATTCAAGTCAACTGTTCCGGTGATTTTTTATATCATTATTTGTTTGGCAAGCAAATTTTTTTTTTTTTTTTTTAAATGGCAAGTCAACGTACCTAAACCTTCTCATTCGGATGGTTTACAGTGTCAGTCATTATTATTCATAATTGATTTTGAGTCTAGAATAAGCAATTTTATCAATTGAATTCTTACCAGATTCTAAGTAGATAGCAAACTGATACTGCTAGGAATGCTCCTGTTATCGCATGTACTGAATTAGCTCGAAAGATTATGAATGAATGTGCAAGAGTCTAAACCAATAAAAATGTATTGGCGCCTTTTGGGGCTATGACCTTTAAATTGGGCCTGTTATCGCATTAGTGGCCCAAATGCATTTGGGCTACAAACTGCCGTTTGTATTTAAAGCGATTAATTAAGAGTGAGATTGATTGACGTGGAAAATATTTTTCTTGTTTGAGGAAAACAAAAACTTACCCCCTCCTCAAAAAAAAAAAAAAAAAAAAAAAGGTTTTTCCCCAAAAAAAAAAAAAAAAAAAAAAAAAAGCGTTTTCCTCAAAAACAAAGAAAATCAAGTATATTTTCAAAGGTTGGAAAATGATTTTCATCGACAAAATGGCAATTAGACATTCCAAAAGTTGGAATTCAAGTGGAAAAACGTCATTTTCTAAAAGAATTTTTCCAATCAAACACACCCTAAATGATATACCTTCAGTGACATCAATAATTAGCAAAAGTGCGGAAGATCGATAACCCTTGGTATCACGGACCACGGTGTGGCCTCTGTGGTTCCACGCCCTAGGGGCTATTTTCTCTCCATTCTTAGGCCGACAAACTCTAAACAATCTACATATATGTAGGCTTATGTGTAGGATGTTAGACAATACCTGCATATGATAAAATCATTAATTCACTCTTCTGTAATATAAAGTTATAAGTCAAATGTCTAGTTGTTGATGATCTTTTCGTGCCATTTGGAGAGAGGAGCACTCTCGGTGTGTGACACCTGACTGTGCTTTTTCTTATTCAAAACATGTACAAACATATATTATAGCCACTATGAGTTATATAGAGACCAAAGATTTTAAAAACTGGTGTGCCAAATTGATCCATCGCCCTCCCCACACAGCTGATGAACCTCTTCCATTCTTTCAACCGATTTAATATACCACTACAGCTCCAATCAAATGATGCGGCACAAGGGTTACCTGCTCGGGACTTCCATTTACAATCTTTTAAAATAAAGAGAAAATATCATATATTCAGAATAATTAGTAGCCATTCACTTGTTGAAGAATGTGTGATCGAAAAAATATTTGAAATAAAATGAGTTATAAAAAATTGGGAAAAAAATAGAGCTTTATAACAAACTGTCAAATATTACAACTTTACAAGTAATGGAAATGCAGATGTTTGATTGAAAGATTAATGCTAGTTAGCATCACACAAGTCTAGGTACTAGTGGAGGTCTTATTGTAATCGTACTATAAAGTTAGAATGTATTTTAACTCATTGTACAAGTTTAGATAGACCTCATTCACTGACACGTAAACTGATACTAGATAACATTGTTTTGCTGGATATAGTCCCTGATTGTGTGGCACATGAAGTCTTTAGACTTTCTATATTGTCTAGAAGATATTCTCTTTAGATTCCCCGATGTCTACAAAACATTACCTAAGTTTGGTATAATTCTTGGATAGCATCCACAGAATCATTCATTTATCTGACTCTTTTTTTCTTGTCTTCTTTTAGATATATTCTTGGACCAATATTAATAAGCCAAACACTAGAAAAATTGTTTGATAGTTAGAAGCTCTAATTCTATAGCATCAAAAGCTACAAAATTGTAGGATAATTATTTGTGATTCAAAATTGTAACACTAAAGAGATGATAATGATTAATTTTGAGTAAAATTAGAATATGCCGGGATGATTTGATGAGGTTGTAGGAGTAAGCAACATAGATCTATCTACATAGAGGACAAGTGATCTGCCCTCGTCAATCCATGTTTCTAAACACTCCCCATAGAGCACATAGTTACAATTATAAGGCTCTCTAGTTTCCTACATTGGTTTTATGAACTCTAAGCAAATTGTGCATTCATCCACTCTGATTATAATGAGCAGAAAATCTTGGTAATTTACAACAGGAACTCTTTTCTGGATGGCTACTATGACCACGTGGACAGGGATTGAGATGGGTCATCAAATATAAGAATATAATCTGTTACGCCCCTAACTGAGCCACTTCGGAACATTAGGCTCACCACTCCCCGAAGTGCCACTTGTCCATCCGAAGCTATTCCGAAGTGATGCCAACTTCTGACGACCTCCAAATTGACGCGCTGCGAGGCGTAGAGTAGATCCACTAAGGCAACCGAAGTGCTCCCTGAAGCCGAAGCGTTAGGCACTCCGAGGTGGTCCCTTAACAGATCCCTCCGTGGCCACATTCAGAAAGATCTGTGTCAAGATCATCTCTGCCTCCAAGTATTAATTGATGTGACGTTCCATAGGTCTAGTTGATGTGACGTATCAACTTTGTGTCAACTCAACTCAGAAGAATTAATTGGCCGTTCACTCTAGACGCGGCTGATTGATGCCTATAAGCGGACGCCCCACACTGTCAGATGCATACACATGTTCCACATTCAACGGTGCTTCACGTCTATAGATACCCAAGGTTTGGCAAGAGAAAATGGTAATGAAACTCTCACAACTTAGCTCTCCATACTAAGAAATATATATTCTCCTCCCCACTCTCTTGCATAACTTGAGCACTGTTCCGATCACCAAACACTGATTTAATCGTTAGAGTGTATACGGCCGCCACCACCCCCACTGGTTTCGACCATGTGCTTTTGACCGTGTGTTGTTGTGCACAGGAAGGATTACATGGAGTGGCTATTGGTTGGCCATGTGGAGGGTTCCATTTTCGAGGTCAACAGATTGGTGCTGTCTGTGGGAAACTTTCCGTCCAAAAGTTCCACATTTTTCATCGAAAAACTATCGACTTATCCTGAAAAGGGCACGTTCTTGAAAAAGAATAAAGTCAACCTAGAATCTAAGTTCTTAACACCCTTGAAAAATGAGTGGACAAGATGAGTTCTAGTAATGAGGATGCAAATCCCGGGTTTAGAGACGCCTCTGAAGAAGAGGTGCTTCGAAACAATGTCACTCACCAGAGACCCCATCACCGGCATCGCTGAGGTGAAAGAATAGTCATGCTCACTGAAAGAATGGCTCAAATAGCTGCAGGCATGAGATATATTGCAGCTCAAAATGTGGCGATGTGTGAATTCTTCATGCAGGCCCGAGGTCATCAGGGCTTCCAGATGCTCGAAGGATCTTACCTAGCTCAAGAAATTCCTGCATCTCATGGCCGAGGCCATTCGAGCCGACGTAGGGAACACCCCTCAAAAGAGAAGTGGGTGTAAATGTCACATCCTATGCACAGGGGAGCCAACCTGAAAAACCACAGTTAGGAGAAAACTTCCCACCAGAATATGAACCACAAAGGTCTGTCAATGTCTTCGATCGATTAGGGCAGAACCCCAGCAATAGGGTCCTCTTCGTGCCAAGATCAGTTCGACAAGAGCGGGAACAAGAACAAGCACCTCCTCCACCTAGGAATATGCAGGAGAGTAAGAACTTAGTCGATTGGAACAGTCGATGAGGAGCACCTCCACCTCCTAAGAACGCGCAAGATGATGAAGGCTCGGAAGGACCATGTCGATCTTATGAAATTGATGACGATGATGACAACCTCCCTTTCTCAAGGGAGATCCGAAGCTTCCCAATGCCTGAGAATTTCATACCCCCTAAAATCCCCAAGTATGAGGGAAAGGGAGACCCGAAAAAGCACCTCACCAAGTACATGATACAGATGAGCCTCAGAGGAGCCTCACCCACATTGAAATGTAGGGTTTTCCATCTAACCTTGCCGGAGCCACCAAAGTGTGGTACAGCAGACTGCCTCCTCTGAACATTAGGAGTTGGTCAGATTTGAAAAATGTATTTTTGAACCAGTACCTCTCACGAAGAGAATAAGAGGCCCCAGTGCAACGCCTGTAAGATATGAGGCAAGCCCCCAGAGAGACGCTAAAAAGATACCTCACCAGGTTTACTGACGAAATCACATACTGCGAGAAAGTCACTGATAGAGAGGCCCTTTCAGCCTTGAAAGGTGGCCTCAACATGAACACTTTATTTTGGATGGATGTACGCAGCAAGAATCCCACCACCTATGATAAGCTGGTAGAAATGATGAGAGTGGAGATCGTCAATGAAGAGATGATTGACCATCGAAATCTTGTAATGCAGGGTCTCTCTTCGCCTCAGAGGAAGGTAGGTCAAGGACCAGTAGCACACCTCATCACCCAGCAATGGACCCAAGCAGGACACACAATAGTTCTCACATCTGGACAAGCGTTGGCTTCTGCCATGCTAAACGTAGTACCGGTATTGGCATACAAGAATGCCCCTATCAAGGCGGGACCATCTGAAGGCACAAACAGAATAAGAAGTGATCAAACAGACCCCTAGAAGGGGCAAGGTTCTGCACCTTTTACCAACTTTACGGACATGACACCAGCGAATGTAGGGATGCTCCTCGATCCTCAAACCGAAATAACCTACGCTTCTCAATAAGGATGAATATCCCTGCAGATTTACCTCCCCGAGTAAAGGAGAAAGGCGATATAGAGACCAGTCACCCCGGAGGAGAGAATCAAGGGACAGAGGAGAATCCAGGCATAAGGACCAGGCCTCATTTGGAGGCCAAATCATCAAAAAAATTGATACAATCATTGGAGGACCTCATCTCGATGACAATACCAGGAACGCCCAGAGGAACTACACAAGGGAAGCAAATGATCCACCAATGATTACTTACAATGTCAATCAGTCCTAAGAGGCTAACAGGATAGCCCCAATCACTTTCTCTCAAGAAGATGCACAAAGAGTTCATCATCCCCATTGTAATGCATTAGTAGTGGCTCGAAACGGACTCAAGCGCATGCTCGTCGACAATGACAGCTCGGTGAGTATACTGTTCGGATCCACCTTTGACAAAATATAGGTTGAACATGGGTTGACCCCCATGATCAACCCGCTATTTGGATTCATCGGCGACAACATCGTCCTACGAAAGCGAATTACTCTACCTGTCGAGATGGGGTCAGCCCCCCTAGTGGCCCACCACTTCATGGAGTTCCTAATGGTAGACCACAGATCAGCTTATCACAGAGTATTGGGCCGACCCGCCTTGAAAGATCTTTGGACAATCACTTCCATCCATTACTTGTGCATGAAGTTCCCAACTGAGCATGAGATCACTATAGTTCGAGGCGAACACATGGGCTTAAGGGCATGTTACCTCAACTCTCTGCAAAAAATTCGAGCCCTGCATTTTTAATGTCATTATAACAAAGGTCGTCAATGAATCCGACATGGACGTAGAAATGTTCGACGTCCCTGAACAAGGGCATACCTCCGAACAGGAGGAAGACGTTGACATGGTAGAGACCCCTGAAGAAGGGTACCCTTTGATGAGTTGGATCCTTGAATTATCGAGTTGAACCAAATGCGACCCCAGTGGAAGAACTGGAAACCTTCTCCACCAACTCTGAAGACCCCACTCAAGTTTTGCAGATTGGAAAAGCACTACCCCAAAAGTCAAAGAAGAAATCATGAACTTCCTCAAAAGGAACCTAGATGTCTTCGTTTAGAAGCACGAAGACATGGTGGGAATAGATCCAAGGATCATTTGCCACCACCTTAACATCAACTCCTCCTGTGCCCCACAACGGTAGAAAAGACGACCTCTCTACTTAGAGCTATATGAGGCGCTCAAAGAAGAAGTCAACAAACTCAGCCGTAGCGGCTTCATCAGAGAAGCCATCTATTCGAAGTGGATATCCAACCCGATCTTTGTGAAAAAATCTTACGAAAAATGGAGGGTGTGCATAGACTTCACAAATTTGAACAAGGCATGCCCTAAGGACAGCTTCTCTCTCCCAAGGATAGACCAACTTGTGGACTCCACTGCTGGACATGAACTCTTGAGTTTCATGGATACATACTCAGGGTACAACCAGATACCTATGTTCCAATTTGATGAGGAATCCACATCGTTCATCACAGATAGAGGATTGTATTGCTATAAGGTGATGCTCTTCGGATTGAAAAATGTCGGAGTTACATATTAGAGGCTGGTCAACATGATATTTGCCGAACTGATTGGCAAAACATGGAAGTCTACATGGACGACATGCTAGTTAAAAGTCCCTAGGTGAAAAAACACGTAAGTCACCTCGACTAGACTTTTCAGATTCTTAAAAAGTATAAAATGAAATTGAACCCTCTCAAGTGCACCTTCGGGATAGCTTCGGGTCAATTTCTAGGATATATTGTGAACCAAAAGAGGGATTGAGGTGAATCCAAAAAAGATAAGGGCCTTACTGGAAATAAGGTCACCTCAGAAGCCAAAGAAGGTCCAAAGCCTCAATGGTCGAATAGCCGTACTCAGTCGCTTCATCTCCAGGGCCACTGACAAGAGCCTACCATTCTTCAAAGTCTTGAAGTAAGGAATGAAGTTCCAATGGACAGATGAGTGCGAGAAAGCATTTCAAGCGCTGAAAAAACACTTAGGAGAGGTACCCCTACTCTCCAAACCTAAACCACGAGAACCATTACTACTATATTTAGCGATCTCAGACGAGGCTGTCAGGCAGTCCTTGTTAGAGAGGAAAACACGCATCAATTGTCGGTGTACTATATTAGCAAAGCACTACTCCCAGTAGAAACACGCTGTCCAGATATGGAGAAGCTTTCACTCTCCCTTATCAAAGTGTCAAGGAAACTAAGGTCGTACTTTCAGGCCCATTCAATTGAAGTTCTCACCAACTTCCCATTAAAACAAGTGTTGTAGAGAGCAGACACTTCAGACCGTTTGCTAAAATGGGCAATCGAGCTCAGCGAGTTTGACCTACTTTTTCGACCTCGAAATGCCATCAAGAGCTAGGCCCTCGCAGATTTTGTGGCTGAGTGTGCCAAAGCCCCGAAATGGAAGCAACAATGGGACCATCTGAACCCCAAACATGGAACCTATTTGTGGATGGATTGTCAAGAAAGACTGGCTCCGGAGCAAGAGTCATTTTGGAAAGCCCAGAGGGTCATAAGCTAAACTGCGCAGTCAGGTTCGGTTTCAAAACCTCGAACAACGCTGTGAAAAATGAGGCCCTCCTAGTAGGCCTTAGACTAGTGAGAGAAATACAAGTCAAAAGGCTCCTAACAAGCAGCAACTCGCAGCTTGTGGTAAGTCAGATCAACGAAAAGTTTGCAGCCAAAGACAGTGGCATGGCTGCGTATCTGAAATTGGTTCTGAACCTAGTCCCTCACTTTGAGAGATTCGAACTTATTCAAATCTCACGCCTCAAAAATATACATGCAGATGCCCTGTCCAAGTTGGCCAGCTACAGAGATTTGGAGCTGCTGAAAATTGTCCCAATTGAACGCCTACCAAAGCCCTCCATCTCTAGAGGCAAAGAGGTACTATGGATTGAAGGCACCCTACTTTGGATGCAACCTATCATAGCCTATCACTGCCAACCTCGAAAAATGAGGCGAAGAAATTGAGAAGGATGGCTGCTCACTTCGTTCTTCAAGATGATGTGCTCCGATGTGCGGAAGGGGAAGAAGCCATGTATATACTCAAGGAAATCCATGAGGGAGTCTGCGATGACCACCCCGGAGGAACAGCTCTGGTACACAAAGTAATTCGACAAGGCTACTTCTGGCCAACCCTGAAAATGGACTCTTGCCAGTTTGTTAAAAAATGTGACAAATGACAACGCTTCTCAAACATTCAAAGGCAGCATTCTCAAAGCTTCTCCGTGGTCACCAGCCTGTGACCATTCGTCAAGTAGGGCATCGACTTCATTGGCCCTCTCCCAAAAGGAAAAATAAGTGCAACTTTTGCCATTGACTACTTCACCAAGTGGGTTGAGGCTGAACCTCTGCCAAGATCACTGAGGCGAATACTATAAAATTCGTCTAGAAAAACATCATTTGTAGGTTCAGTATTCCCCACTCTTTAGTGTCTGACAACGAAAGACAGTTCGACAACAAGCAGATGCAAGACTTGTGTGACGAGCTGGAGATAACGAAGGATTTCTTAATGCCTCATTATCCCCAAACAAATGGGCAAGTCGAGGTAGTGAACAAAACTATTAAGCATACCTTGAAAAGGAAGCTTGACGCCTCGAAAGGGGCATGGATCGATGAGTTTCCCCATGTCTATTTGAACAACTAGCCGAACCGCAACAGGAGAAACACCCTTCTCCATGACCTACGGAGCTGAAGCCACGAGTTCGGTCGAGGTACGAGTCCCCTCTCATTGTCGGATACATTTCAATGAGATCTTCAATGATGAAGCTCGAGCGTACGAACTCCAGCTCCTTGAAGAACGGAGGGATTCTTCCCAAATAAAATTGGCTAAGTATCAAAGAAAGATTACTCGCTATTACAACTCCAAGGTCAGAAATCAAACTCTTCGCCTGAGGGACCTCGTCCTCAGTAGGGTCTTCCAATCATCGAAGCCAATTGGGTCAGGAGTGTTTGGACCGAACTGGGAAGGCCCTTATCGCATCCGCAAGGAGTTTCGACCCGGTACTTATGAAATCGAAGACATGACAGGGAAAGTGCCGTCTCATCAGTGAAACATTGAACACTTAAGGAAGTACTATCAGTGATAAGTATATGTTCTGATCCAATCTCCAGTTTGTCCACAGTCCATTGTAACATTCCTACCTTACGAAGTGCTGAAATTGCCTTAGTTAAAGATAATGTTATAAGTTCTAAGTTATGATACCTCGGTTTTCCATTATGTTCTATGGGTTAACCAATTGGTGCCTCAGTTCTTCAGTATTTTATATGGGTCAATTCTTCTGTCTTTGACTGGTTATTGTTGGCAAGTGATGCTTAATATTTACTTAAGTGTTCGTTACACATCAGGATACAAACAATTCAACATAAAAGTAAATGGAAGAAGCAACAACACTTGGATACAAAATATTCTTATACTGGAGGGGCGTCTTTAGCTCCAGCCTCCGGTTCGGCCCCTTTGGGGGCTTTAGTAACTTTCTCAGCGGCCCTGTCAAGTTAACCTCCGGTAGGCCCACCGAACTCCGCTTCTAGGGAAGTTAGATCCAGAGTTGGGTGGACTTCCATTAGGTGATCCAGCATTTCTTGGGCATTCCACAAAACCCAGAAGTTGGCGAAGTCGTCATACAGTGGGTATTCTTCAAAGTGATCGATAAAGTTCTGCACTGTTGACTCCCCCGTCGCCTTCACCTCGGCCTTCAGAGATTCGATCCCCTCAGCCTGAGCCTCTGCCCGTTGCCTCAGCTCGGCCTTCTCTTTGTTGGAGGCCTCCAGAGCCTCAGTGACGAGCCGATGGTGCTCATTGGCATGATTGACTCTCCTTGTCATAGCAGCCACATAGCACTCCACTTTATAGAGCTCATTCTTCAGCCTCTTTATCTCCTCATTGGCTCTGACCAGCTGACCCTCCGCCTCTTGCCTCGCCTTCTCCACCTCCAAAGACATTGCTTGGGCTGTCCGCACTACATCGCCGTAGTGCTGTGCTTCCTCCAGACGCTTGGCCAGGTCCTCCCTCTTAGCATTGAGGTCCCTCACCAAACCCTCAAGCTGGACACTTGTGCTAAGAGCCCGGGCAATACATGCACTGTTAGCCGCAACAAGGTCCTCTGCAGTGCAGGACGTGGTGTGATCCCTCCACTCTTCATTCCAGTATTTGTAGTGGACCACCGCCACTGCAGCTGTCTCTGGAGGCAGGGCTTCCAGCACCTACTTTATGGGCTCGTCAGTATTGATGCCCTGAAAGTCTACCTCCTTCGTGGGGCGAGCCCTCTTCCTCCTCTGCTGCCCCGGCACTTGGGAAATTGGCATAGCGGAAAGTGGGGCATCAGCTAGGACAGGGGCAGCCTCAGATGGAGAAGTAGTCTTCTCCCGAATGGCCACCCCAGTAGGTATTGTGGTCTGCTTCAGAGCCGACGAGGGCCTCGCCATGGTTGGCCCCTTCGAGGAGCCAGCAGTTTTCTTACCCTTCCTCAGCAAGTTTGCCTCAAGGTCTTCTGCTTCCTTCTCCTCTGTCGGTGGCTAAAGCCTCTTGCTCACACTCACCAGTTCTTTAGTCTGCTTTATATGGGCAGAGAAAGAGGTTTTCAAGGTCCTTACCTCGGCCATCATTTTTTAGATGGTCTTAAAGTCCAGCCTCAAGGGCCTCTTCTTGTTGAGATCATCTGCAGAGAAACGAGAAAATTAGTAAGAGTATACAGAGTTCGAAAACCCACTATAACAGTTACTTCAGATACTCACCTTGGGAGGTGCGTAACGAAGTGTATGTTATTCTTAATTAGCTCATGATAAGATCTCCTTTTCCGTGGGAGCTAATAGATGAAGCAAATTATTTCAAAGTCCTCAGTGGATATCTCACACCAAAGAAGAATACCTGCAAAAAAACAAACAAAGGTCAAGGATCGAACTGAAGCTGAAAACAAATTTAAACACAAGGCATCGGCACTTACTACGTGAATACTTAGTTGGGACTGTGAGAGGCACCGAGGGTCCCCCTTCATTGTGTCCAACCTTCCAGACACCCAGCAACACAAGTCTTCTAGTCCTTTATTGGCAAGTCTAGGACGAATGGAGTATGGCCCCCCCAAGAGGTTAAGTAATACCATCTCTTTGTCTTATCACCCCTGCTGCGACCTTGGGAATGTACCAGGTTTGGAAGACGGAGAAGGGCATCTCCAACCTATAAGAATACATGTCTGAAAAACTGAAAAAGGGCATCTCCACCCCAAGAAATGCTTCCTTCCACAACATTCAGGAGCCCACCATTTGGCTCTAGGAGTTCGGGTTTAATTAGATCAGAGCTAACCCATATGACCTAAGGACATATCGAAGAAAGGATGGATAGGTAGCCTAAGACCAGCCCTGAAAAGTGCCTCGCTCACAGCCACACATCCCGACCTAGGGTAACAGGCTCGTTCATCAAGCTCTAACAATATAAGATCTATGTTATTAGAGATCCTATATTCTGTCCTAAGTCTATCCAGGTCGGCCCCTTTCAACTTTGATGGGTAGTCAGAATCCCCCCAATGTTCTGATGTGTCTACAGGCCATTAGGTGCCAAATGTTTTCCTCCCTAATATAGCCTCGACTACTTCACTGGACGTCGCCAAAATAGGCTCATCCATCTGAACTATACCCAGTTCCCTCCCCGAAGCATCACTATCCTCAGAAGCCATTTTCTGAATTGATAAAACATGAAAAACTAGTGAGATACATACTGAAACGAACGGATTGGGGTTTTCTACGCTTGAAAAAGAAGTAAGGGCCCTCTGAAACTCGTCGAAAACTGGAAATGTCGTCGAAAAATGCTTGAAGATTATTGAAAATTGCAGAGAATTTTAAGAGCAAAGAGAGTCTGATTTTGCAAGAGTGGAAACCTCTCAAAATGCTCAAGTCCTCCTTTTATAGAACACTCCAGATGATCTTCACCATTGAATTCAAATGCTATCGATCTAGGTCGTCCATCGCATCACAAATCTAGGTCGTTGAAATGAAACGCCAGATTTGATCTACGCCTAAGATCTAGCTGTGACCTCACACAAGCACAAAACGCGTCGCCTCGATCTCTATCAACCGTCTACAATGAGTAGCCGCAACAGCCTTTTCTGGGAATGGACATCGCATCCAACTGTCGTCTTGGAAATACACGATAGATGTCAATTCGTCTAACGTCAGAAATAGGTGCCTCAGATCGAATTCCCCAGTTTTACAAAGCTTAGATACACCTGACGCGGAGTCCCTTGTGGGTCATCACCTTGGTGGTTGCATTCCATCCTAAGCTTTACAAAACTTTAGTCATCTCCCAACGCGTCGTTCCTTGTAAGTCGGCACACCAGTGGCAGATGAGCTCCTAACTCAACTTTACAAAGTTTAGACGCACTTGACGTGGAGTCTCCTGTGAGTCATCGCCTCAATGGCTGTGTCCCCTCCTAAGCTTAACAAAGCTTTAGCCATCTCCCAACGCGTCGTCCCCTATGGGTCAGTGCACCGGTGGCAGATGAATTTCTCACTCAGCTTTAAAAAGTTTAGATGCACCTAATGCAAAGTCCCCTATGGGTCACCGTCTCGGTGGCTGTGTCCCCTCCTAAACTTTACAAAGCTTTAGCCATCTCCCAACGCGTTGTCCCCTGTGGGTCACAACCTCGGTGGCTGCGTCTCCTCCTAAACTTTATAAAGCTTTAGCAATCTCCCAAAGTGTTGTCCCCTGTGGGTCAGCGCACTGGTAGCAGATGAGCTCTTCACTCAACTTTACAAAACTTCGATGCACCTGACACGGAGTCACCTATGGGTCATCGCTTCGGTCGTTGCGTTCCCTCCTAAGCTTTACAAAGCTTTAGCAATCTCCCCACGCATCGTCCCTTGTGGGTCAGCGCCCTAGTGGCAGATGAGCTCCTCTCCCAACAGAATCACAACTCATACACCTCGGTCGAACACTAAAGGCTCATCCCGAAATAATGAATGATCAACTAAGATGACTCCTTACCCACATCGCCTCAGCCAACAGGTGTTCGGTACATCGGCTCACTTCGCCCTTTCACATTAACACTTCATCAGAATCCGCAGTCCCTACTCTAAGGTCGTCATACACAATTGGGAAAATAAGTCCATCCATGATATGAATATTCATGACTGAATTTGGGGGGACCACTGTTTCGCCCCTAACTGAACCACTTCGGAACATCAGGCACACCACTCCTCAAAGTGCCATGTGTCTATCCGAAGCAATTTCGAAGTGATGTCAACTTCTGACAACCTCCAACTTGACGTGCTGCGAGGTACAAAGTAGATCCACTAAGGCAACCGAAGTGCCTCCTGACGTCGAAACATCAGGCACTCCAAGGTGCTCCCTTAACAGATCCCTCCGCTGCTACTTTCAGAAAGATCTGTGTCAAGATCCTCTCTGCCTCCAAGGATTAATTGATGTGACGTCTCCATAGGTCTAGTTGATGTGACGTGTCAACTTTGTGTCAACTCAATTCAGAAGAATTAATTGTCCACTCACTCTAGACGCGGCTGATTAACGCATATGAGCGAACACCCCACACCGTCAGATGCATACACGTGTTCCACATCCAACGGTGCTCCACGTCTATAAATACCCAGGGTTTGACAAGAGAAAATGTCAATGAAACTCTTACAACTTAGCTCTCCATACTAAGAAATATATATTCTCCTCCCCATTCTCTTGCATAACTTGAGCACTGTTTCGATCACCAAACATTGACTTGATCGTCGGAGTGTATGCGACTGCCTCCACCCCTGCTGGTTCCGGTCATCTGCTTTTGACCGTGCGTTGTTATGCGTAGAGAGGATTATGTGGAGTAGCTATCGATTGGCCACATGGAGGATCCAATTCGCGAGGTCAACATAATCAGTGATAGTGGCAATATCTTTTTTCAACGACCATATGTACAGACCAAGACTTGTGAATGCCCCAATAACCAACAATCTCACTTGGTTTAACATGTTGAAAAAGTGTAATTAGCATCTTTACCTTTTAATGTTGTTGTGCAAAACGTCATTACCGTTATACACTCTAAATGCACGGCTATTCCTCGAGTACCCCAGGAAGATCCCTTCATCACTTTTTGATTCAAACTTACCCAAGC
>NW_019233922.1:171279-176100 GCF_002742605.1 Olea europaea var. sylvestris
GGTCCTTGACCTTACAATTATGACATTTTAATCCTTGACTTTACAATTATTACATTTTGGTCCTTGGTCACAGATTTGCCAATCACATATTTTCTAACAAAAATTACCGCAAGTGTATGGTTCGTAACAAGTAATAAAGTGGATTTTTAAAAGTCCGAATATCGTCCCTCGGAGATTGAGTAGTTCAATTCTATATAATCTAGCCTTAACCGAATCTAATTGAGTGAAAATATGGTCTAAATGTAAAAAGCCCTAATTTAAATTAAAAACCCTAATTTCAATTGAAAACCCTAATTTCAGCTAAAAACCCTAATTTCAATTGAAAATCCTAATTTCTCAATTAGAAACCCTAATTTCAAATTTTTTCTAATTAAACGATTTAAACACTCAAGTAAATGAAATTAAGCAAGTTTAAAAGCTAATTTATTAAAATGAATCAAACTAAAGTCACTAGGATCATGAATCCCCAATTGAAGTTATAAAAACCCTAATTTCATAAAATTAATGATTCGATGAAAATTTGCCAATTCAATGTTCCTAATTCTATCCAATATACTCTCTCGATATTTATTAGACCTATTCTTGCACACCACCAGCCTATATCTCTATGGATGATGCAAACATACAAGAATGCATGTAGTTTTGTGATCAATTTAAGAATTGCATAAAGCATAGGGGTATATCTCTATCCCCTATCGGACCCTATGTTATTTCACACCTTATCGAACCTATTCCACTTCTCTCGAATGTAAGAAATAAGTCATCAACACTCACACAATTATTGGCCACTAATTGCGGAAGAAAATTAATGCATGTAAATCAATCAAATTATCCAAACGAGTCTTTCTATTAAATTCATGAAATATAGAATTAAAATAACAAACAACGGTTCATCGATCACCTAGTAATTGAAAACCTAGCCTAAAAGATTCATAATTACAGAAAAAAAATGAAATTAATAAATAGAAAGAATAACACCTGTATGAAAGTTCTTGAAATCTGAAATCTTGAATAAAACCTTGAAAACCCACTTGAATCCTTGTGAAATTGGCTTCAATTTCGCGTTCCTTGCCTCCTAAAGTTGTATTCTTCTTCTCCCTGGACGGTCTGCCCTATTTCTGATGAATTTTGGCTTTTATGTCATGTCCTCACGGAGCCCCGAAAGAGTTTCAATTAAAAACGGAAGTTCAGATTTTTTTTCGAAATTAAGGCCAAGCGGCCGCATGGTTCAATTTTTCAGCTCAATTAAAACCCTGCTAGACCATGTGCGGCCGCATGGTATAGTTACATGCGGCCGCAAGGTTGTAAAGTTATAACCTTGTCATTTTGGTCCCTAAACTCCGTTTTCTCTTTTCTTGATCTCTTTTCTTTCTTTCCTTTGTTCCATTATCAAATATTGACTCCTAATTGATGTTTGGGTCAATCAATTCCTTGATCATTTGCTCGGCTCATCTTTTGATTAATTGCAATTTAGTCCTTCATCTTTCACTTTTCTTCAATTCAGTCCAATGTTACTTCTTTCTTCCTCCAATCGTCTTGTATCGTCCTCAATCTCATACTTGGTATATTTTCATTCTAATTCTGCACTTTAGCTCAACTTTCCAATATTTGCACCTTTGGTCCCCGAACATCACTTTGTTCCGTTTTGGTCCTTTTTCGGCTCTTTTCTTCTGAATTCCATCTTTTCCATAGAAACACCTACATTGCATGAATTTAACAAGATTAAGTCACAATTTAACTACTTTGTCCATATTTAAGTTATGTTTGTGAGTTAAATAAGTGTGTAAAAACACACTTATCAGTAAGCATTAACATTTATAAACAGACAGGGCCTATAGAATGTTGCATTTTATTTAGCCCTTGCTTGATTTAATTAAAAATTAAATTTTAGTAAACTTTAATAAAAATAATAAAATATTTTGTTAAAAAGTTGATACAAATATGTGATTCAAAAAATATATTTGAAAAAAAAAATTTAGAAAATGAAAACCAAACAGTTGCTTTGTATTTTTCTTATAAAAAAAGATTGAGTTTGGGTAGAGTAATTGATACATCATTATGATTTTATGATTGTTTGTATTTCATTACATTAGCCAAGTTAATGCCGTCCACAAGGCATGAGTAAAAACATATTCATTCAAAATTGATAAGGTTGAGTTGAGAGATTTTATTGAATTTTAAATCTTAATGAATTTCATGAATTTGAAAAATTTTCGTAGGATGCATAAGAATCTCATTTAAATGACGGAATTTCAAAAGAGTTTTTTGTGTGTATTTTTAAAGTTAAAGTACATTCAAATCTTTTGAAATTCATTTATTAAATGAAATCCTTATAAATTAACGAGTTATAGAGGATGCCTATATTTTAAAACTTTAGCTGGGAACACCTAGATTTTAATAAAGTCTTCATTAAAACTTTAATGTAAAAAATTCTTAAATTTAGAAGGATTTTTAAAAGGGTGATTATATTGCCACCACAATATTATTATTTTTTGGGGAAATTGTAACAGTGGTCCCAAACTTTTTCAATTTTTGTAGACTTTACCCTAACATTCAATTTGTGATCCCTAACATTTCATAAATATGCACTTGAGGTCTAATGGGATGGAAATCGTTCATTTGACAATTAGTTGACTAATAAAATTGAACTTTGATCAATTTTGACCAATTAAAAAGGGTAAAAGGGTAACTTTGCTATTTAACCCTATAAAACAATTAAAATCAAAATCAAAACAACGTAAAAACTAATAAAAAAGAAAACACTATTCATCTCCTTCTTCACCCCACCCACCACCGGGAAATTGAATAATGGCGGATTGGTCTGTACAGTCCAATAGAAAGGAAACTTATGCAAGAAAAAGTAAAAGCCATTATGCCTAGCACGGCCGACAAGCAATTTTCGAACAAAAAGGGTCATGCCAGACCCTGTGGAACCCCCAGTTACACCACTATATAGAGATATACACCTATAGTTCTTGTAAGAAAAATTAAAATGCATTCACAAATACGCCAGAAATCTCTCATTTAGCTCAATATCATTTAATAATGAGAGAAACTTTGTACAATATTTTATTTTGGTTCAGGTCTAGCAAGAAAAAGAAATGAAGGTAACTGCAAAAAAATCTAATTCATTACAAGGAAATAGAACATACAGAAAAACTAGGTAAGGTTCCTCAAAACGAAGAGCAAAGGGATGCTCCATAATAGCCATTACTCAATTTCCCGGTGCGGTGGGGTGGGGTGAAGAAGGAGATGAATAGTTTTTTCTTTTTATTTGTTTTGATTTTTGATTTTAATTATTTTATAGGGTTAAATAGCAAAGTTACCCTTTTACCCTTTTTAATTGCTCAAAGTTGGTCAAGTTCAAATTTATTGGTCAACTAACGGTCAAATGAACGGTTTTCATCTAATTAGACCCCAGGTGCATATTTTTGAAAGGTTAGAGATCTTCGCTGACACAAATTGAATATTAGGGTAAAGTCTACAAAAATTTAAAAGGTTTGGGACTGCTGCTGCAATTTCCCCTTTTTTTTCTTTTTTTCTTTTTTGTTTCACCACATATTAAATCCACCCCAATTGAAATACATTTTTAATAAACAAAAGATATTTTTTAATCCTTTGATTTTCTTTTCTTCTGGAATATGGAATTGAATTATTCTATTTACCAGGGCAAATAGACTCCTTGCCACGTGCCCCCGAAAAACCAGGGCCCATGTAGCCTCGACCAAGAAGCATGGCTCTATGTAGTTAAAGGTTTTCCTACTGTTAAGGTCTTTGCACCCAAGAAACATCTATAGCAAAATTTGCACTACAAGAAGTCAAAATTATTTCCCAAACCCTCAATAGATGAAGGAAGTAACATCATTGTTGTGGGCAAATCATCTTCTGATCTAAGCAACATTGTGTCAATCGTCGCTGTCTACCTTGATCATTGAAACAGCATGATGATTATGACGATGGCCTACCACTAGGGTTTGAAACAGGAAGTATTTGTGATGAATTATTGTTCTCGAACAGGGCCACACGGGCCTTGTTTTTCTGGGGAGACAAGTGTCCCCCTATTAGCATGGTGTTAGTCGGGCACTGTTTATATAGCAAAATTCATCTATGATATATGTATACACCCCTCTCTCCGTATGTGCATGTATAATATATAGATGGAGTGAGTTGGATTTTTTGTGAACTGTTTATTAACTGTTGAATTTGTTGAAATTGAGGATTGGGAGAAGTAAAGATGAAAATGGTAAAGGAGATGTAATTACAATTTTGTAAAGAGAGAATAGTTGTGTTACATATACATGATGTTATGAGATATGATTGTGTTATAATTTCTTCAACCAAATAAAAAAAATAGCTTTACCATTCTCTTTTTGATATTTTTTACGTATATAAACCATTATATAACTCCTTAAGTTCAAGTAGTATTATTCGAGATGAAACGTTATTTATGTAATTTTATTTAAGATTATTTAAGCAAATAAGAAATACTTAAAATTATGGTGCATTTAACCAAATTCATAGTGGTAATATAATTACTATTTTTAAAATTTATTAAAAATTCAATTGAGGACACATGTAAGTGTTAGCAATTTAATAAATCATTGTTTGTTAAACCTTTATGCTAAAATCATTAAGATGATATAGATTATTAATGGGTTAAATCCATCGATGCCCATCCAATTTTATACCAAGTGTCGCAATTGTTATCAAATTTGATTTTGTTTTTATCATGGCCACCAACTTTATTCATAGTGTTACCATAGACATCCAATTTGATTTTATTTCATCATTGCCACCTATTTTCATATAACGTTTCGTTTT
>NW_019233923.1:0-2436 GCF_002742605.1 Olea europaea var. sylvestris
GATCTGCCATTTAATTGCATTAATTATATATAAAAGTATTTATGTCCAAAGTCGATTGGACCTAGGGCATAATACTTACAGAGATGTCATTGAAAATAATGTTATCAAGGACTACAAAAATATGCTTGGACGCTATTGTCACATGGAAATGCAGAGGCGTCGGTAGAATAGAAATTTTCCGACTCCTCACTGTGACAAGCTAGAAAATTTTCGCTCGTGAAGGTAAGCTCAAGGTTTTTAATGTAAATACATTACATATTCGTCAAGCTACTTATCTGTTGTTATTATACTTCTCAAATGGTATCTTATGTTTTTGCTGGTTGATCTGGGCGTAATGCGATGGCTAAATCAGAGAAAATGAATGTTCTCATTATTTTTATTAGTGGAAATATATTGGCTTTGTAAAATGTTGATTTATGATTCAAAGAGAGGGCATTTAGTTCACCCAGCATAATATCACATTCTTGTTAACTATCTACTAAAGAATAGTGTCAGTATCCATGAGCTGCTGGGATTTCTTTATTTAGCATGCGAATACTTATCAGGAACTGAACAAAATTATCCAATTATAACTAAGGTTGAGTTCATAGTATAATTACTAAAACAGGACCATACAGGCCTGAAATCGGTCGCTCGGTCATTGAGGCAGTCCGAGTTGCAATGTTGGACCGCCAGGCAGTGGAACTGGTCAAGAACCGCTTGAGCCGCTCAAAATCCACCGTAATCAGTTCAATTCAAACCGTCCACTAGAAAACCATTTATAAAGCAAAATGTAATTTTCCTGCTCGAACTCGAGTATTGCACCTAGTTCTGCAGGGTGACATGGCAAGATAGTTACCACCCTGGTCTAGTAGGTTTTGACGTTTTGTTTTGAAAACAATACTTTATTTTATTTTATTTATTTATTATTATTATTTTTTTTTTGACAACCATTATTTGAAAATTCCTTTTTCTAACGTACTTATTTTGAACCACACATTTACACAATAAAATATTATACATGTAAATCCAAAATCTTTTTTTACTTTTTAACCATACATTCTCCTAAAAAATCCCTATTCAAAACATTTTTTTTCCCAAATAATGAAAACAACTTCATGCCATAATTTTTAGCTGATGTTGCAAAAATTACCTAAACCTTATCTAATCCAAAGTCTCAATGCAAATTTTAGCCTATGTGAATTTTCTCTCAATCTTTTAATAATTAACATTTTCCCTAATTTTATGTTTCTACATTTACAAAATGAGGCTTATTGTGTCTCAATATGTCAGAAGGACATGCCATGTGCATGGTGGTGTTTAATACAATCGAACGCAGCTTTGGTGGCGTGTCCATGCTTCTCGGTTTAGATCATCAGATCTTTGACAATTTTTCCCAATTTAATTTTGACAGACAAAACTCGTATTAAGAACAGCAGTTTTGGTTGTTTAATCCTTTCTCTTTTACTTTTATTTGGAAAGTGTTTAATCTCTCTAATCTGTTTTAAAGTTATTATGCAACTTCTTATTAATTTTATCATACCGCTTCTCTCCTGGTGATTTCGTTCTTGCATTGTCTACCATATTTGATGAAGCAATTGCCTTCTGATAGCCTACTTCTGTTTATGACTCTATGGCAATTGGATCAGGCAAGAACTGTTTTGAGGATTTTTTAGCGTACAGGAAATTCCACGAAAGTGAGTTTGATGATGTACAGTGTATGTCATCTATTGCAGTTATAAAGTGAATGCCTTTGTTAGGGTCAGTCCTATGATTGCCGGCAAGTTCATAAATTAGGTCTCAAAAATCGACATAAATACAAAATTCAACGGTGTATCTCAATCATACCACAATTAGAGTTTTCAATATAGTTACTACCTATGCCTGTGCAATTGTTGATCCTACAATAACTAATCATATAAGTCGACCATGTTGTAATTATATAAGCCAACAAAGCTTCAAATATTTCTAATATATTCAATAACAAGTTAGGACAAGTCAATGCTTACATGAGAAAGTAGAATTTCGACGAAAATTATGAAATCACGTCCTCGGGAATACCATTGTTGCAACTCAATTTAACATCAAACAGTCAAACAACAATATAAATATACACTTCAATTGTTTTAATCTATTCATCGTAAATTCAGAACTCAAGGCAATTTCAAATTTTGGAAATAATATCCAACATCCAGTTAGGGGGGAACAAAAAAAAAAAAACCCAAAATTTGCCTTTCGTGTGTCGCCTTGGAAGGAATCACAGCGAGGTAGAGTTTACTTGATAAAATTCAATTTAAGCATACGTCTTCATCATTTCCGGGCACCGTAGCAGCAGCAGTGGTCTGGCCCTCTCTTGGTGGCCATGGCTCTGTCTGTGGCTATCAATGGCCAGCTGGAGGAGCTTGGAGATGACGACTCCGACTTGAGCACCATGCGGTTAAGGTTCAGCAGTTGCAG
>NW_019233924.1:0-2436 GCF_002742605.1 Olea europaea var. sylvestris
TGACATCTTCAAAATTTGACAAATATGGTATATGGGTGTGGTCCTCAAACTTTAAACTTCGGTTCAAGTCCACCCCGAGCCTTCCTCATCTCTCATTCTCTTCCCGAGCCTCCCGCCATGATTACAGATTACTAAAAGGGCCTGTTAGGACACATCTCGCGATTTACCTCTCTCACAAAGCTCTAGAAGTGAGACGGTGAGAACCCTCAAAATGGGAGTTCAAGTAAAATTTTAAATAAAAGTATATTGGCATATATTCTATCGAAATATTCTCTTAATATGATCTTCATAATTGACAGTCACAATTCAGCACGTTAAATATTACACTACAATCAAATCGAGCATATTCCAACATATGCCATCATTGGCTATAAATTCCAGACATCAGCCCTTCCCTTTTTTGGTTTGATATTGATTTTGTTTTCCTTAATATAATTAAGTTACAGAATTAAAAATATCTTTTCACATTTAAAATCTATCAAAATACTTGAAAGATTCCGTGAAAATCAATTTCCAGAGATGGATTAAAAGGTTTGCTGTAATTAAGGTTGCAAGAATAATTAAAATCCTTTATATCAAATATAATAAAGAAACAAATAAAAGAATTAGAAACCTTAAATTTGTTGTTAATTGTGTTAAAAGTAAGTTTGCTTTCTTATGATGTTTAACTGGTGAGTCCCTTTTTCTCTGTGTGCTCCATCGATTTTCTAGTACATAGATCTATTTGCATCTGAAAAGTCGTGTACATTGACAAAATTTCAATTTTTGCTTCTGCTTCTTGTACAATAATTTCTTGAGAAAAATAACTTAGGACTTTTTCGTTAGTAATTTGGAGAATTGATTTCTTGACTATTAGAGAGAAAAATACGTCCTACCCATGAAGAAAGAAATCAAAATGACGGCTAAAATAGTGAAATAACGATAAAAAAAATTGATTTTTTGGGGGTGAAAAAACAATACTAAACATACACTTAATTAGTATTTAAAAACTAGTTTCTAAAAGTTTTTCTCTTCCTGAAGAATTTTTAGAGAAAACCACAGTAAGCCAAGTTTTTCTAAAAAAATCTTCTAACTAAAAAGAAACACTTTCGTTAAATTAATCAAACGAGTTCAAAGCAGCTTTTAAGTATCTAAAGCTTTATTTTGACTTATCAAAAATCATGCCAAACAAGCATCTTCTTTTTAAAAAGAGTGACTTCTAAGTTTAGACCAAATTTATCATTTATCTACTACACATTAATCCATCATAATTAGCACATAATTAAAATGCCCATATATCTCAAATTAAACCTATGTTTAATACATAAAAAAAAATATAGCCCTCGTTTGTTTCTCATTATTTGCCCATTAAAATAAAAAATATGATCGTTATCCATCACATCAAACTATCATATTTGACTTTCTATCTCTTGTGTGGGACCCATAACAACTATATTTTTCATTCTCATTTTTCATTAATGTGTACTAAACGGGGCCTAATATGATTGAATATTACAAATTAGGACTGAATGATGTAGCGAGCCGACGGTTGAACTCTTTCGAATTTGTTTAATAGTATATACTAAATGAGTGGACCTTCTCGCCTATATGATTAAGACCTCTAATATTTGACTTAATTCTCTTTGTGGTATAATATATCCACCGCAACCTTAGAGAGTCAATCGGTCAATAATTTATGGGGGACCCCCCCCCTCCACCACTCCCAACCCCACGCGAAATATGCTAAGACACCAATTCTTGTAAAATGCAAACGCTCTTAAAATTGGAAAAAAATAACAAACAAAAAAGAGAGATTTTTTCTTTGCGTAAATCTAATCAAAGGGAGAGAATGATACAGTCAAAACAACCTCTTGATTAGGGGCTGTTTTGATTTAAACGACCTCATATCCATATCAAGTTCTACTGGCATTTGGGAGCTGGATTTGATTTTTGATTTTGATTTGATTTGATTTGTTTTTCAGCAATGGGTGATAATAAGAAGTATATTTCATCTGATGAATTGAAGAAACATAACAAGTCTGATGATTTGTGGATTTCAATTCAGGGGAAGGTTTACAATGTGACAGATTGGGCTAAGGACCATCCAGGTGGGGATATCCCACTCATGAATTTGGCTGGCCAGGATGTGACTGATGCGTTCATTGCTTTTCATCCAGGTACTGCCTGGAAATATCTCGACAGATTCTTTACTGGGTATTATTTGGAGGATTTTAAGGTTTCTGAGGTTTCTAGGGATTATAGAAGGCTTCATTCTGAGTTTGCGAAAGCCGGGATGTTTGAAAAAAAGGGCCATGGAGTGATTTATTCTCTCTGTTTTGTTGCATTGTTACTGTTCACTTGTGTTTATGGTGTGTTGTGTTGCGATGGTTTCTGGGTTCATATGTTTTCTGGAGGGTTGCTGGGGTTCCTATGGATGCAAGTGGCTTATTTGGGTCA
>NW_019233925.1:0-2436 GCF_002742605.1 Olea europaea var. sylvestris
TATCATCGATCCTATATAATAGTTGTGCATCAATTTGAAACAATATATATCCTAATACACTGCCATTATAAGGAATGTACACTGTATAGAGATTAGTAACCAAAAACCATGTATTCAAAGATTGTTCAACAAAATCTTTAACAAGATGTAAATGCTTATTTGTAGCACTACGTTTATAGTTGTACTATCATAATGAGTACAACAAATGTAAGAGTTCAACTTTCAATCTTTCGATGATATATACACATTAATTGTTAATAGATAATACATTATATCGAGTTGTAATCCATGACTACAGCATATTTAAGAGTTCAAATTTCAATTTATGCTTATACATGCACATTAATTTCAATTTATTTTAATCTTTCGACATCATGTAAATAATTATTCACTAGTAATAATTTTGTCTAAGCTACTACGATAGTTGTTGAAGAATTGTCGATAGACTTTGATTTGGATCGTTTACGTCATGTTACAAGTCTGCCTGGAGCATGACGCATAATTGGAGGCAAAATTTGTATCGAACTAACATCGATAAGAACAGTCAAGTCAGCTTATTTCGCCACAGGATATATCGCTTCATTATAAGCAGCTTTCTTACATGCAGTCATGTAATATAGGAAGTATAGGTCCTACAATGACTGACTTCTCAAGCAAGTAGTACAAGTAACATGAACACATTTCTTGCCATTCAACTAAAATTCATGATAGGTGCACGTTCTTTCCAAGAAATCTATCGTATTCGTGTTAGTGGATATACTCACCTATGTTAAGTTGCTTGTTAACTCATGAGCTAGAAGCTTAGGAATGGCTTCAAATTCTGTGCATAATTCATTATCCATCCTTTACATCGATACGTTACTACATGAGGCTACATTTGTATGACATACATAAAACCAATTCTATATAGTATTTCTAATGTGATCAATCAAACATGTGATAGGTAAGCAACGGGCATGTCTCAATTACATTCAGCGATTCTATATTGTTATTCACCATAATGTTGTAACAGTGACCAACAATAATGCTCTTGACTAATATACAAAACCTGTTCTCTCCAAGTATACAAACGATTTAGCACTTACGATATGAATCTGTCCTATAAGTTGTTATCTCTTTGACAAGGTAAGCTTGAGTGGCTCGTTTAAATAGAAAAATTGCACTTGTACTAATTTAGCATTTGATTAAGTTCTTCTTCATATGTCACATGCAAACACCATGATTGGACATGGAAATATTTTAGCAAAGGCCTTTTTAATGCTTTTTTTCTTGTTGGGTACAAATATGAGTTCATCAGAGTTACCTATTAGATCTTTCAACTTTGTCAAAAATTACATTTAGTATCTATTGATTTTCGCATACACGACCCCCCAAGCTAAAGATTAAATCTGTTTGTAAGCATCTTGTACAGTAGCAAGCAAAAGAGTATCTTTGTATGGACCTCTTAAGTAATTTTCTTCAACACATATTATTGGCCTCAAATACTCTAGATAACCAAATATGCGTATACCAAAAGTTAGGAAGAAGTAACGGAACCTATTGCAAGAATCAACTTCGAAATATAAAGGTAATTTCTCTCCAAGTACGTGACAATATGAAGATAATTTCTGGAAATTATCCTTTGTTGTACCATATAGCAACCTTAATACAGTTACCTTCTCCATATGTGCCTTGTTGTGACTAAATTTGATACTGAGCTCCCGTTCTATGTCATGTACATTAATAGTCGGATCAAATTTTACTTTTGGATTATCAAGTCTTCCCAATATATGTTTGGAAACTATTGAACTTGTGGCATGCCAATGTACGCTACATCTGAAATCTACTGAACATGTGTGCAAATCGATGAATTTATGAATCTTGAAGATCGTAGACTGCTTCAATGTAGAAGCATGTAACATTCACACAAAATTATTATTAGTGTAGGAAATAGTTAGCATGTTGAAGCATGGTCGTCTAGCTTGAAACTGGAACTTTTCTTGTAATGTAAGTATGCGAATTTTCCTTTGCAACTCATTCTTGTTCAAGAATAATTGACATGTCGGATGTATCCACACTTCTAATAGATTTGTATCCATCCGAAGCAGTGGAACGTGATGACATATGCTCATCACCATCCACTGAATTTTCAACCTTCGTATCTAATAATGGGTTATCGATGCTCTAATGTATTGGGGTGGGCTCGATATCACAAATTAGTGTTTCGGGTGTATTATCAATTATGAAATTTTATATTTCTTATGTCTCATGTTGTAAATCTTCTAAACCTTCTTCTGTGACAAATGTGAGATATTCAAAATTGGTAACCCTTACTGTGTGCACAACCAATGAAAGCTCCGTTTTTCGAAAACTGATGTAGAGAGCAGTTTTCTTATAAACTAAAATGCAACAATTCAAGAACTCATCTTCCCATATTTTCGCCAAAGATATATTCAT
>NW_019233926.1:0-2436 GCF_002742605.1 Olea europaea var. sylvestris
TACGCTCAATTCTTCGTCCGCCGACTCTCCAAGCGTTCTCAATATACAAGCGCTCATTCCTTCGAAAAATGGCCAAAATCACTTGTACATCACGACGAAGTGGTGAGTTCAATCCAAAACGGTCGTTACATATCCAAAAAGTACTTATGGGCCCAAAACGGACACCGTGTGCAAAAGTTACGTTCAATTCTTCGTACGACGACAATCCAAGCGTTCCAAATATGCAAGTGCTCATTCTTTCGAAAAATGGTTGAACTACCCCATACGTTACGACGAAGTGGTGAGTTCAATCCAAAATGGTCGCTACATTTCGAAAAAGTTCTTATGGGCCCAAAACGGACAACGTGTGCAAAAGTTACGCTCAATTCTTCGTCCGTCGACTCTCCAAGCGTTCTCAATATACAAGTGCTTATTCTTTCGAAAAATGGCCAAAATACCTCGTACGTCACGAAGAAGTGGTGAGTTCAATCCAAAACGGTTGCTACATTTCCAAAAAGTTCTTATGGGCACAAAACGTACACCGTGTGTAAAAGTTACGCTCAATTCTTTGTCCGTCGACTCTCCAAGCGTTCTCAATATACAAGCGCTCATTCCTTCGAAAAATGGCCAAAATAACTGGTACGTCAAGAGGAAGTTGTGATATCAATCCAAAACGGTCGGAACATTTCCAAAAAGTACTTATGAGCCCAAAACGGACACCGTGTGCAAAAGTTACGCTCAATTCTTCGTACGCCGACAGTCCTAGCGTTACAAATATGCAAGTGCTCATTCTTTCAGAAAATAGCTGAACTCCGCCATACGTCACGACGAAGTGGTGAGTTCAATCCAAAACGGTCGCTACATTTCCAAAAAGTTCTTATGGGCCTAAAACGGACACCGTGTGCAAAAGTTACGCTCAATTCTTCGTCCACCGACTCTCCAAGCGTTCTCAATATACAAGCGCTCATTCCTTCGAAAAATGGCCAAAATCACTCGTACGTCACGACGAAGTGGTGAGTTCAATCCAAAACGGTCGCTACATTTCCAAAAAGTAATTATGGGCCCAAAATGTACACAGTGTGCAAAAGTTACGCTCAATTCTTCGTACGCCGACAATCCAAGCGTTCCAAATATGCAAGTGCTCATTCTTTTGAAAAATGGTAGAACCCCCCCATACGTCACGATGAAGTGGTGTGTTCAATACAAAACGGTCGCTACATTTCCAAAAAGTTCTTATGGGCCCAAAACGGACACCGTGTGCAAAAGTTACGCTCAATTCTTCGTCCGCCGACTCTCCAACCGTTCTAAATATATAAGTGCTCACTCCTTCGAAAAATGGCCAAAATCACTCGTACGTCACGATGAAGTGGTGAGTTCAATCCAAAACGGTCGCTACATTTCCAAAAAGTTCTTATGGGCCCAAAACGGACACCGTGTGCAAAAGTTACGCTCAATTCTTTGTCCGTCGACTCTCCAAGTGTTCTCAATATAGAAGCGGTCATTCCTCCAAAAAATGGCCAAAATCACGCGTACGTCACGATGATGTCGTGAGTTCAATCCAAAACGGTCGCTACATTTCCAAAAAGTACTTATGGGCCCAAAATGGACACCGTGTGCAATAGTTACGCTCAATTCTTCGTACGCCGACAATCCAAGCGTTCCAAATATGCAAGTACTCATTCTTTCGAAAAATGGCTGAACTCCCCCATACGTCATGACGAAGTGGTGAGTTCAATCCAAAACGGTCGCTACATTTCCAAAAAGTACTTATGGGACTAAACCGGACCTCGTGTGCAAAAGTTACGCTCAATTCTTCGTACGCCGACAATCCTAGCGTTCCAAATATGCAAGTGCCCATTCTTTCGAAAAATCGCTAAACTCCCCCATACGTCACGACGAAGTGGTGAGTTCAATCCAAAACGGTCGCTACATTTCCAAAAGGTCTTATAGTGCAAAAGTTACGCTCAATTCTTCGTCCGTCGACTCTCCAACCGTTCTAAATATGCAAGTGCTCATTCTTTCGAAAAATGGCCAAAATCCCTCGTACGTCACGACGAAGTGGTGAGTTCAATCCAGAACGGTCGCTACATTTCCAAAAAGTTCTTATGGGCCCAAAACGGACACCGTGTGCAAAAGTTAGGCTCAATTCTTCGTTCGCAGACTCTCCAAGCGTTCTCAATATACAAGCGCTCATTCCTTCGAAAAATGGCCAAAATCACTCGTACGTCATGACGAAGTGGTGAGTTCAATCCAAAACGGTCGCTACATTTCCAAAAAGTACTTATGGGCCCAAAACGGACACCGCGTGCAAAAGTTGCGCTCAATTCTTCGTCCGCCGACTCTCCAAGCATTCTAAATGTGCAAGTGCTAATTCTTTTAAAAATGGCCAAAATCCCTCATACGTCACGACGAAGTGGTGAGTTCAATCCAAAACGGTCGCTACATTTCCAAAAAGTT
>NW_019233927.1:0-2436 GCF_002742605.1 Olea europaea var. sylvestris
TTCATTCTTTGGGCTATCTGATTTGGGGATCCTCCAATTGGGTTTCATTCCTTGGACCGTTCGATTTGGACTGAATTTTTATGCGTCAACACATTGACATAAACGGACCTTAATTAATTTAATCTAATAGACCCAACATTGCTTTACCACATACAACAACTGTTGGAAAATTGGAATAATTAGTTGGTTAGACCAATTATTTAAGTGGGTTTCGTTAGTTGGATAAATGATTTATTTGGCGAAGTGTACTCCATGAGTAGAATTGATATATGTATCTATTTCTCAAAACTAATTAATGGTGAATGAGAAATTAAAGTCAAAAGATGACTACTTGAAGTTGAAATAAATTGCGAATAAAAATTGATGGGAAATTGGAAAGTGTCGATCTCACATAGAAAAACTAGAAGAATAGAAACCACTTTATATAACTCAAATTAAAGACTTGGGTTTGGGCCCCAAGGAATATTACTAGTCTTTAGAGGGAAGAGGACCTACGTGCTAGTAGGTTCAGCTAAAGTCCACGCGCGCGCCGCCGCTGTCAGCCGGCACAGCACGAGGGCTTGGGCTTGGCCCAGTTGGTATATATATTTTTGGTAAAATAATATTTTAAGTTATATTATTTTATTAATTATATTATATTATTTATTTTTTCTTCCCTGAATTTTCTGTGCGAAACATGTGGATTCTTCTAAAAACTGGTGGTAGGTGATAGTTTTAACTGCTTGTCCAAATGGGTTATGTCTGTTCCAAGGCACAAGCTTTCGACTGTTGTGTCTTTTAGGCACAACCTTTCAACTTCTATAAATAGACCCCTAGATCCTCGATTTTTATTCACTCCAAAAAATTTATTCTACTTCCCATCTTTCTGTCCTGTAGTTTCCTTATATTTGTATTTCAATCTCAAATATTATTTTCGTGCATTTTAGTCCTCCGATTCTCGAGAGATCAAATATTAGTAGGTTCATCGGGTCTTGTAATTTGGAGTGCTACTATTACAAGTCGATATCGTTGTATCCTGGGAGACGAGTGTCAGGAAACCGTTAGCACTAGTGCGGGGCATTTTCGTCTTAAGGTGAAAGAGTCGAACTCTTGTCTCGACCATTATTCATTCTAATTTATTGCGCTAATTTTTTAAGTTGAAATTCTGCCCGAATATTTATTCGCTATTTATTTTTGTAAATTACTGCACGACATTCTCGAAGATTTTCAACAACAACATTCGAAGAAGAAATTTCAAGACCACATTCACAAGATCGTGGTTGAAATAACTCCACAAATAAAGTCAAAGCGCTAGCGAGTTTTTCCCTTTTTCTTGGTATTCAATCCTGAGCTTCATCCTCAAGTTCTTAAATTGTTCTTCTTTTTTCAATCTTCAACAGCAAACAAGTATTGAAAATGAAACTCTTAATGATATAACCTGCTCGTAAGGAAATAAATGTCTACTGTCAATTCTTTGAGTATGAAACATCTAAAAGTAAAGCGAACATAAACCTAAAAAGAACTCTTTCTCATTTCACATTTATGAAATACTGTAGATTCCATCTCTAAATGTCATCCCATAAATTTCCATGAGCGCATTTCGGGATGATTGATCCTAACTTGGAATAAACACATCTCCAGGGAAATTGCATCCAACCCTTCATACAACAGAACTAAAATGCATCATATCTCAAGACCTTCAGTTAATGGGTAATTATATTACCGCTATAAAAATTGTTAATTACGCCACAAATTTTTTATTTACTTAAATAACCTTAAATAAAATTACATGAGTGGGTTTTTAATATATTTATCACATAAACTAATTTATGCTTCCACCACAAT
The DNA here is from genome assembly GCF_002742605.1 of Olea europaea var. sylvestris. NCBI lineage: Eukaryota > Viridiplantae > Streptophyta > Magnoliopsida > Lamiales > Oleaceae > Olea > Olea europaea. The sequence continues at coordinate 1,825 of NW_019233927.1, forward strand.
CACAAAACCTTTAAAAATTTATCTTCTTCCCCAATCCCCCCTCAACCCCCACCCCCAAAACTTCATCTTTCAATTAAGTTTGGCCATTAAAGAAATTAAATCTCTCTTATCAAAATTAAATTGATTCCATGGAAGAATAACGATTAAAAAATTATGTTTCAATGATGCATTGATAGAATTTATTCTCAATCACATCCCTGGCAACATAAATTTTTGAAAAAAAAAAAAAAACATAAAAGTCTATTTAAAAGATCATGTCAAATTTTTTTTCAGAAAGATCCATACCAAAAAAAAAAAAAAATGGAGCTTCTAGTACCACATGAATTAGCTTAAATCATATCAATGTACCTCCATGAGAGATAGAATGATGTTCCAAAAAAAAAAAGGAAAGAAAAGAAAAAGAAATGGATGAAGAATTGGGAAAAACTCCCAGTAATTTTCCATAATTTCAGCACCCTTAAACTGCCCTCTAAGCAAAGGGCAAGGGATATGGAAGGAACATGTGTAACACCCCGAAATTTTTAGAAATTATATATATATATATACATATATAGTGGAAAAAGGTAGATTCTCTTTAAAAATGCATTGATTTGGGAATTGATAAGACTGGTG
>NW_019233928.1:0-2436 GCF_002742605.1 Olea europaea var. sylvestris
TCTTTGTACGCCGACTATCCAAGCGTTTCAGATATGCAATACGTCACTACAAAGTCTTAAGTTCAATCCAAAACGGTCGCTACGTGTCCAAAAAGTACTTGTGGGCCCGAAACGGACACCGTGTGCAAAAGTTACGCTGAATTCTTCGTACGCCGACTATCCAATCGTTCCAAATATACAAGTGCTCATTCTTTCAAAAGATCGCTAAAATCCCTCTTACGTCATGACGAATTAGTGAGTTCAATCCAAAACGGTCGCTACATTTCAAAAAAGTACTTATGGGTCCGAAACGGACACCGTGTGCAAAAGTTACGCTCAATTCTTCGTACGCCGACTATCCAAGCGTTTCAAATATGCAAGCGCTCATTCTTTCAAAAAAAAAGGCCAAAATCCCTCATACGTCACGATGAAGTCTTAAGTTCAACCCAAAACGGTCGCTACATTTCCAAAAAGTACTTGTGGGCCCGAAACGGACACCATGTGCAAAAGTTACGCTGAATTCTTCGTACGTCGACTATCCAAGCGTTCCAAATATGCAAGTGCTCATTCTTTAGAAAAAAGGCCGAAATCCCTCATACGTCACGACGAAGTCTTGAGTTCAATCCAAACGGTCGCTACATTTCCAAAAAGTACTTATGGGCCCGAAACGGACACCGTGTGCAAAAGTTATGCTCAATTCTTCGTACGCCGACTCTCCAAGAATTCCAAATGTGCAAGTGCTCATTCTTTCAAAAAATGGGCGGAATCCCTCATACGTCACGACGAAGTCGTAAGTTCAATCCAAAACGGTTGCTACATTTTCAAAAAGTACTTGTGGGCCCGAAACGGACACCGTGTGCAAAAGTTATGCTGAATTCTTCGTACGCCGACTATCCAGGAGTTCCAAATATGCAAGTGCTCATTCTTTCGAAAAATCGCTAAAATTCCTCATACGTCACGATGAAGTTGTGAGTTCAATCAAAAACGGTCGCTACATTTTCAAAAAGTACCTATGGACTCGAAACGGACACCGTGTGCAAAAGTTATGCTGAATTCTTCGTACGCCGACTATCCAGGAGTTCCAAATATGCAAGTGCTCATTCTTTCAAAAAATGGTCGGAAACCCTCATACATCACGACGAAGTCTTAAGTTCAATCATAAATGGTCGCTGCATTTCCAAAAAGTACTTATGGGCCCGATACGGACACCGTGTGCAAAAGTTACGCTGAATTATTCGTACGCCGACTATCCAAGCATTCCAAATATGCAAGTGCTCATTCTTTCAAAAAATGGTCGGAAACCCTCATACATCACGACGAAGTCTTAAGTTCAATCATAAATGGTCGCTGCATTTCCAAAAAGTACTTATGGGCCCGAAACGAATACCGTGTGCAAAAGTTATGCTGAATTCTTCGTACGCCGACTATTCAAGCGTTCCAAATATTCAAGTGCTCATTCTTTAGAAAAATGGCCAAAATCCCTCATACGTCACGACGAAGTCTTGAGTTCAATCCAAACGGTCGCTACATTTCCAAAAAGTACTTATGGGCCCGAAACGGACACCGTGTGCAAAAGTTACGCTCAATTCTTCGTACGCCGACTCTCCAAGCGTTCCAAATGTGCAAGTGCTCATTCTTTCAAAAAATGGCCGGAATCCCTCATACGTCACGAAGAAGTCTTAAGTTCAATCCAAAACGGTTGCTACATTTCCAAAAAGTACTTGTGGGCCCGAAACGGACACCGTGTGCAAAAGTTACGCTGAATTCTTCGTACGCCGACTATCCAAGCGTTCCAAATATGCAAGTGCTCATTCTTTCGAAAAATCGATAAAATCCCTCATACGTCACGACGAAGTTTTGAGTTCAATCCAAAACGGTCACTACATTTCCAAAAAGTACTTATGGGCCCGAAACGGACACCGTGTGCAAAAGTTACGCTCAAGTCTTCGTACGCCGACTATCAAAGCGTTTCAAATATCCAAGCGCTCATTCTTTCGAAAAATGGCCGAAATCCCTCATATGCCACTACAAAGCCTTAAGTTCAATTCAAAACGGTCGCTACATTTCCAAAAAGTTCTTATAGGCCCGAAACGGACACCGTGTGCAAAAGTTACGCTCAATTCTTCGTACGCCGACTATCCAAGCGTTCCAAATATGCAAGCGCTCATTCTTTCGAAAAAGGGCCGAAATCCCTCATACGTCAAGATGAAGTTTTAAGTTCAATCCAAAACGGTCGCTACATTTCCAAATAGTACTTATGGGCCCGAAACGGACACCATGTGCAAAAGTTACGCTGAATTCGTCGTACGCCGACTATCCAAGCGTTCCAAATATGCAAGTGCTCATCTTTAGAAAAAAGGCCGAAATCCCTCATACGTCACGACGAAGTGGTGAGTTCAATCCAAACGGTCGCTACATTTCCAAAAAGTACTTATGGGCCCGAAACGGACACCGTGT
>NW_019233929.1:0-2436 GCF_002742605.1 Olea europaea var. sylvestris
ATGGCCTGTAGACATGTTTATAAGCTCTGAATATATATGTTGGATTATGGCGATATGATTTTGGGTTTCGATATATTATATGACCGTGTCATAGGTGATTAGAAGTTAACAAACTCAAAAAAAAAATATATGTAAAATTCTAGGTCTAGGTTGTGTATAGATATCAATATTATTATGGGGGTGTGACATACGCCGACTCTCCAAGCGTTCCAAATATGCAAGTGGTCATTCTTTCGAAAAATTGCCAAAATTCCTCGTACATCACGATGAAGCGGTGAGTTCAATCCAAAATGGTCGCTACATTTCCAAAAAGTACTTATGGGCCCAAAACGGACACCGTGTGCAAAAGTTATGCTCAATTCTTCGTACATCGACTCTCCAAGCGCGCCAAATATGCAAGTGCTCATTCTTTCGAAAAGTGGCCAAAATCCCTCTTACGTCACGACGAAGTGCTGCGTTCAATTTAAAACGGTCGCTACATTTCCAAAAAGTACTTATCGGCCCAAAACGGACACCGTGTGCAAAAGTTATGCTCAATTCTTCCTCCGTTAACTCTCCAAGCGTTCTAAATATGCAAGTGCTCATTCTTTCGAAAAATGGCCAAAATCCCTCGTACGTCATGACGAAGTGGTGAGTTCAATCCAAAACGGTCGTTTCATTTCCAAAAAGTACTTATGGGCCCAAAAATGGTCACTACATTTCCAAAAAGTACTTATGGGCCCAAAACGGACACCGTGTGCAAGAGTTAATCTCAATTCTTCGTCCGCGGACTCTACAAGCATTCCAAATATTCAAGTGCTCATTCTTTCGAAAAATGGCCTAAATCCCTCGTACGTCACGATGAAGTAGTGAGTTCAATCCAAAACGGTCGCTACATTTCCAAAAATTACTTATGGGCCCAAAACGGACACCGTGTACAAAAGTTACGCTCAATTTCTCGTCCGCTGACTCGCTAAATGTTCTAAATATGCAGGTGCTCATTCTTTCGAAAAATGGCCAAAATCCCTCGTACGTCACGGCGAAGTGGTTAGTTCAATTCAAAACGGTCGCTACATTTCCAAAAAGTACTTATGGGCCCAAAACGGACACCGCGTGCAAAAGTTACGCTCAATTCTTCGTCCGTCGACTCTCCAAATGTTCTAAATATGCAGGTGCTCATTCTTTCGAAAAATGGCCCAAATCCCTCGTACGTCACGGCGAAGTGGTTAGTTCAATTCAAAACGGTCGCTACATTTCCAAAAAGTACTTATGGGCCCAAAACGGACACCGCGTGCAAAAGTTACGCTCAATTCTTCGTCCGTCGACTCTCCAAATGTTCTAAATATGCAGGTGCTCATTCTTTCGAAAAATGGCCCAAATCCCTCGTACGTCACGGCGAAGTGGTTAGTTCAATTCAAAACGGTCGCTACATTTCCAAAAAGTACTTATGGGCCCAAAACGGACACCGCGTGCAAAAGTTACGCTCAATTCTTCGTCCGCCGACTCTCCAAGCGTTCTAAATATGCAAGTGCTCATTCTATCGAAAAATGGCCAAAATCCCTCATACGTCACGACGAAGTGGTGAGTTCAATCCAAAATGGTCGCAACATCTCCAAAAAGTACTTATGGGCCCAAAACGGACACCAAGTGCAAAAGTTACGCTCAATACTTCGTAGCCGACTCTCCAAGCGTTCCAAATCAGCAAGTGCTCGTTCTTTCAAAAATTGGCCAAAATCCCTCGTACGTCACGATGAGGTGGTGAGTTCAATCCAAAACGGTCACTACATTTGCAAAAAGTACTTATGGGCCCAAAAAGGACACAGTGTGCAAAAGTTGCGCTCAATTCTTCATCCGCCGACTCTCCAAGCGTTCTAAATATGCAAGTGCTCATTCTATCGAAAAATGGCCAAAATCCCTCATACGTCACGACGAAGTGGTGAGTTCAATACAAAATGGTCACAACATTTCCAAAAAGTACTTATGGGCCCAAAACGGACACCAAGTGCAAAAGTTACGCTCAATACTTCGTAGCCGACTCTCCAAGCGTTCCAAATCTGCAAGTGCTCATTCTTTCAAAAAATGGCCAAAATCCCTCGTACGTCACGATTAGGTGGTGAGTTCAATCCAAAACGGTCGCTACATTTCCAAAAAGTACTTATGGGCCCAAAACGGACACTGTGTGCAAAAGTTACGCTCAATTCTTCGTCCGTCGACTCTCCAAGCGTTCTAAATATGCAAGTGCTCATTCTATCGAAAAATGGCCAAAATCCCTCATACGTCATGACGAAGTGGTGAGTTCAATACAAAATGGTCGCAACATTTCCAAAAAGTACTTATGGGCCCAAAACGGACACCAAGTGCAAAAGTTACGCTTAATACTTCGTAGCCGACTCTCCAAGCGTTCCAAATATGCAAGTGCTCATTCTTTCGAAAAATGGCCAAAATCCCTCATACGTC
>NW_019233930.1:0-2435 GCF_002742605.1 Olea europaea var. sylvestris
GGTGATATTTCATAACGCGATTTGCTAATTACAATTTGATTGAAGAATTTTTTTCAACACTAGGGATGGAATTAAGAAGGTGAAAAATTATATACATAATGCATCATTTTATTATCTAGATCATCGTAAAAGACAATTCGAACTAGAGGTTCGAAAGATAATTCATTTAGAAGCATTTATCGAAAAAAAAGATCAACAATATCTCTCACGCCAGCTTTAAATGCTCCAACACCAAATGACGTCCTATGAGGAAAGTTTGTCAACATTATATATGATATATCTCTGACATGCCTGAGCTTGAATATATTTGATTCTAAGATAAAATTATCCAAAAGAAAATGAAGTATATAAGGAATATGATCTTATCTAAGACGCACATACTTTCAGAGAATATAGACATAACTAATTATAAAACTCCAAAAAAGGTTCAAGTACTTAAAATATTAAATGGTTCTACTATATGTACATTCGGGTTGCACCCCTAATGACACTCCACACACATGGAAGTGGGACCACAATTATTTAATTAGGCCAGGGCCCCACACCCATGTGTGTGGAGTGTTATCTAGGGTGTCAACCCGGATGTACACACAATATTATTGAATATTAAAAGTTCAAATATATCAAAAGATTATGTCGTTATGGGATTGAAATGGAATCAAAAAGAAAAAGTTGTTGACAACACTTTTGTATATGATGTACTACTTCATATTATGAATAGCGAAGATATCAAAATAAATTTATCAAAGTATATCGATCAGACAAATAATTGGTCGAATAAAAGAATGTAATCCTAATAAAATTGAATTTATTTGAAAAAGTCGAAGTTCTAACTTACAGCCTGCAAATCTAAGAGTTTATACATGTATGAAAAGTAAATAAGAAAAATAAAGTTGTAGAATGTAATGTATGACTTTTTACATAAATTTTTTACAAAAGTAGTGATGGATACAATTACAAGTCCTTATCTAGTCATATTGATAATGCAAGAAATTTGAAACGCAATTACAGTCAATTTATTTGACATGACTACTAATATTATCCTTGAAGTATTTAACATACATGAAGGATATAATTCAAGTGATATTATCCAATGATAATAAATATACGTTGTACTCATTTTTCTTTGACCAAGGTTTTGTCTTATCGGGTCTTCCTGGCAAAATTTTTAATGATACAACTTTTGTAACATACTCAAAAGAATAATGTACTATTTTTTCTTCATTGGAATTTTAGACGCCTTATTCTGCTAGGAATCAGGAGGTCGAATAAAAGAATGTTAACTTATTAATACACATGATTTTTTTAATAAAATTTTAATGAGGCTTATTCTTTGTGTAAAAAATGTCTATAACCTATAAGACATTATTCTCAAAATAATATTCTTATATGTTATAAATTATATACGACTCTCAAAGAGAATAACAAGAAAATCTTTTTTCAATGGATCATCATAATGGCTAAAGTCAAACAAAGCCAGATGAATATCTTATATGAAAATAATATTGCATGTAGGCTATAACAAGATAATACAAAACATACTTTACCAGAATTGCAATATTGAAGACATTGATATACAAAACATGGATGGTTAATACAAGAATTTTTATTTATTGAAATTAGGGGAAGTCGCTATACTCTTTTTCCTTAGCCCAAGTTTTGTCCCATTGAGTTTTATTGACAAGGTTTTAGCGAGATGTATATTTTAATGTGTTATTCAAGGGGGACCATTGTAAATTATATGTTTATCAATAAATGATTATTATACACCTACAACATTAGTTATTATGATTTTGCATTCTTTACTATCCTAATTAATTTTGGTTTTCAATGAAATATATACAAGTCTATTGTTTACTCTATTTTTCTTATATTTTCTTGTTAGTTTACAACACAACTTTCATATAAGTCATTATCTGAATATTTGTGATAAATTATTGATGAGTACATTGATTCGACCAATCCAAACAAGACAGTTGTGCAAATCAATTCAAAATTCTGATTTTACATTTGCTATTTCATTTTAATCTAATTTTGACGAGTCCATACAAAGATTTTCGTGCATGAAATATTTAAGATAAGCCCTCTTGATTCCTAGCAGAATAAGGTGTCTTTCGCTACTCCGATAAACCTACAAAAAGAAGCCTGGGCTTTTTCCCCCATTTTACTTCCACGCATGTGTATTAGTGATTTTTTCGTAGATAAATGTTTAAACAAAAGCAAGAGAATGCTAGAAAAAGTGTTTGGAAGAAAAAAAAGTAAAAGTCCCTGTACTTGACATGCCTATGAAGTATTTAGCATAACGATATTCGAGCTAGCGTAACAGTTTTTGGGTTAGCATAACGGTAACCAAGCAAGGGTAGTGGCAATTAGGCTAGCATAACAGTATCTAAACTGGCATAGCGGTGGTCAATCTAACATGGTGATCGCCAAGC
>NW_019233931.1:0-2435 GCF_002742605.1 Olea europaea var. sylvestris
GGACTCGGGTCATAGACCCGGGATCACGGGATTTTAGCTAAATTTCTTCGTTTGGGCCTTTGAATAGTTAATTTTCGTTTTAATTATGTCAGGTGGAAGAAGTGCTGGACAGAAAATTAACTAAGAAAAATAGCTCGAGGGGCAATTCTATCATTTGTCGCGACAGTGTTAGAATGGGCCGAAATTTGATAGGTTGATTGGAAACGGCCCGCGAAATTGGAGTCGGGGCACAGACCCGGGATCACGGGATATTAGCCAAATTCCTTCTTTTGGGCCTCTGAATAATTAATTTCCTTATTAAGTTTGTCAGGTTGAAGAAGTGTTGGATAGAAAATTAACAAAGATAAACCACACCAGTGGCAATTTTGTCATTTGGCGCGACGGTGTCGAAATCGGCCGAAATTTGACGGGTTGATTGGATACGGCCTGCGAAATTGGTCTCGGGGCACAGGCCCGGATAACGAGATTTTAGCCAAATTCCTTTGTTTGGGCCTCTGAATAATTAATTTTCGTATTAATTATGTCAGGTTGAAGAAGTGCGGGACAGAAAATTAACGAAGAAAAACCGCTCCAGGAACAATTTTGTAATTTGTCGCGACGGTGTCGGAATGGGACAAAATTTGGCAGGTTGATTGGAAACGGCCCGCGAAATTGGAGTCAGGGCACAGACCCGGGATCACGGGATACTAGCCAAATTCCTTCTTTTGGGCCTCTGAATAATTAATTTCCTTATTAAGTTTATCAGGTTGAAGAAGTGTTGGATAGAAAATTAACAAAGATAAACCACACCAGCGGCAATTTTGTCATTTGGCGCGACGGTGTTGGAATCGGCCGAAATTTGGCGGGTTGATTGGAAACGGCCTGCGAAATTGGTCTCGGGGCACGGGCCCGAGATAACGAGATTTTAGCCAAATTCCTTTGTTTGGGCCTCCGAATAATTAATTTTCATATTAATTATGTCAAGTTGAAGAAGTGCGGGACAGAAAATTAACCAAGAAAAACCGCTCCAGGAGCAATTTTGTAATTTGTCACGACGGTGTCGGAATGGGACGAAATTTGGCAGGTTGATTGGAAATGGCCCATGAAATTGGACTCGGGGCACAGACCCGGGATCACGAGATTTCAGCCAAATTCCTTCATTTGGGCCTCCGAATAATTAATTTCTATATTAATTATGTCAGGTTGAAGAAGTGCTGGATAGAAAATTAACAAAGAAAAATCGCACCAGGGGCAATTCTGCCATTTTTCGTGACGGTGTCGGAATGGGCCGAAATTTGGCAGGTTCATTGGAAATGGCCCACGAAATTGGACTCGGGGCACAGACTCGGGATCTTGGGATTTTAGCCAAATTCCTTCGTTTGGGCCTCCGAATAATTAATTTCCTTATTAATTTTGTCAGGTTGAAGAAGTGTCGAACAGAAAATTGACAAAGATAAATCGCACCAGTGGCAATTCTGTCATTTGTCGCGACAGTGTCAGAATCGATCGAAATTTGGCAGGTTGATTGGAAACGGCCCGCCAAATTGGATTCGGGGCACAGACCCGGGATCACGGGATTTTAGCCGAATTCCTTCGTTTGGGCCTCCGAATAATTAATTTTCGTATTAATTATGTCAGGTTGAATAAGTGCTAGACAGAAAATTAACAAAGAAAAATCACACCAGGGGCAATTCTGTAATTTTTCGCGACGTTGTCGGAATGGGCCGAAATTTGACAGGTTGATTGAAAATGGCCCACGAAATTGGAGTCAGGGAACAGACCCGGGATCACGGGATTTTAGCCAAACTCCTTCGGTTGGGCCTCTGAATAATTAATTTCCCTATTAATTATGTCGGGTTGAAGAAATGCTGGAGCGAAAATTAACAAAGAAAAACCGCACTAGGGGCAATTTTGTCATTTGGCGTGATGGTGTCGGAATGGGCCGAAATTTGGCAGGTTGATTGGAAACGGCCTGTGAAATTAGACTCGAGGCACAGACCTGGGATCCAGGGATTTGAGCCAAATTCCTTCGTTAGGGCCTCCGAATAATTAATTTCCTTATTAATTATGTCAAGTTGAAGAAGTCTTGGACGGAAAATTAACAAAAAAAAATCGCATCCGCGACAATTTTGTCATTTGGTGCAATGGTGTCGGAATGAGCCGAAATTTGGTCTGTACATTGGAAACGGCCCGTGAAATTGGAGTCGGGGCACAGACCTAGGATCACGGGATTTTAACCAAATTCCTTTGTTTGGGCCTTCGAATAATTAATGTCCCTATTAATTATGTCAGGTTGAAGAAGTGTCGGACAGAAAATTGACGAAGCAAAATCGCACCAGGGGCAATTTTGTCATTTTTTGCGACGGTGTCAGAATGGACCGAAATTTGGCAGGCCGATTGGAAACGGCCGGCAAAATTGGGCTCGAATCACAGACTCGGGATCACGAAAATTTAGC
>NW_019233932.1:0-2435 GCF_002742605.1 Olea europaea var. sylvestris
TTTCGCGACTGTGTCGGAATGGGTTGAAATTTGGCCGGTTGATCGGAAATAAAAATCGCACCGGAGGCAATTTCGTCATTTTTATGTATTGTGTCGAATTGGGCTAAAATTTAACTGGTTGATCGGAAACTAAAATACGCCAGGGGCAATTTCGTCATTTTTCGCGACGATGTCGGAATGGGCTAAAATTTGACTGGTTGATTGGAAACAAGACCCGCGCCGTGGGCAATTTCGTAATTTTTCGCGACTGTGTTGGAATGGGCTAAAATTTAACTGGTTGATCGGAAACTAAAATACGCCAGGGGCAATTTCGTCATTTTTCGCGACGATGTCGGAAGGGGCTAAAATTTGACTGGTTGATTGGAAACAAGACCCGCGCCGTGGGCAATTTCGTAATTTTTCGCGACTGTGTTGGAATGGGCTAAAATTTAACTGGTTGATCGGAAACTAAAATACGCCAGGGGCAATTTCGTCATTTTTCGCGACTGTGTCGGAATGGGCTCAAATTTGACAGGTTGATCGGGAACAAAAATCGTACCGTGTGAATTTCGTCATTTTTCGCGACTATGTCGAAATTGGCTAAAATTTGACAGGTTGATTGGAAACAAAAACCGCGCCGGGGTCAATTACGTCATTTTTCGCGACTGAGTCGGAATGGGTTAAAATTTGACAGGTTGATCGGGAACAAAAATCACGCCGGGGGCAATTTCGTCATTTTTCGCGACTGTGTCGGAATGGGCCAAAATTTGACAGGTTGATCGGACACAAAAATCGCACCTGGGGCAATTTCGTCGTTTTTCGCGACTGTGTCGGAATTGCCTAAAATTTGACAGGTTGATCGGAAACAAAAATCGTGCCGGGTGAATATCGTCATTCTTCGCAACTGTGTCGGAATTGGCTAAAATTTGACTGATTGATCTGAAACAAAAATCGCGCCGGGGTCAATTTCGTCATTTTTCGCGACGATGTCGAAATGGGCTAAAATTTGACAGATTGATCGGACACAAAAATCGCACCGGGGGCAATTTCGTCATTTTTCGCGACGATGTCGAAATGGGCTAAAATTTGACAGATTGATCGGACACAAAAATCGCACCGGGGGCAATTTCGTCATTTTTCGCGACGATGTCGAAATGGGCTAAAATTTGACAGATTGATCGGACACAAAAATCGCACCGGGGGCAATTTCGTCATTTTTCGCGACGATGTCGAAATGGGCTAAAATTTGACAGATTGATCGGACACAAAAATCGCACCGGGGGCAATTTCGTCATTTTTCGCGACGATGTCGAAATGGGCTAAAATTTGACAGATTGATCGGACACAAAAATCGCACCGGGGGCAATTTCGTCATTTTTCGCGACGATGTCGAAATGGGCTAAAATTTGACAGATTGATCGGACACAAAAATCGCACCGGGGGCAATTTCGTAATTTTTCACGACAGTGTTGGAATGGGCTAAAATTTAATTGTTTGATCGGACAAAAAAATCGCCCAAGGGTCAATTTTGTCATTTTTCGCGACTGTGCCGGAATGGGCTCAAACTTGACAGTTGATCGGGAACAAAAATCGTGCCGGGTGAACTTCGTCATTTTTCGCAACTGTGTCAAAATTGGCTAAAATTTGATAGGTTGATCGGAAACAAAAATCGCGGCGGGGACAATTTCATCATTTTTCGCGACTGTGTCGGAATGGGCAAAATTTTGACAGGTTGATCGGAAACAAAAATCGCGCAGGGGCAATTTCGTCATTTTTCGCTACTATGTCGGAATGGGTTAAAATTCGACAGGTTGATCGGAAGCAAAAATCGCGCCGGGGTCAATTTCGTCATTTTTCGCGACTGTGTCGGAATGAGTTAAAATTTGACAGGTTGATCGGAAACAAAAATCGCGCCGGGGTCAATTTCGTCATTTTTCGTGACAGTGTCGGAATGGGCCAAAATTTGACAGGATGATCGGAAACAAAAATCGCGCCGGGGTCAATTTCGTCATTTTTCGTGACAGTGTCGGAATGGGCCAAAATTTGACAGGATGATCGGAAACAAAAATCGCGCCGGGGTCAATTTCGTCATTTTTCGTGACAGTGTCGGAATGGGCCAAAATTTGACAGGATGATCGGAAACAAAAATCTTGCCGGGGTCAATTACGTCATTTTTCGCGACTGTGTCGGAATGAGTTAAAATTTGACAGGTTGATCGGAAACAAAAATCACTCGGGGGGCAATTTCGTCATTTTTCGCGACAGTGTCGGAATGGGCCAAAATTTGACAGGTTGATCGGAAACAAAAATCGCTCCTGGGGCAATTTTGTCATTTTTCGCGACTGTTTCGGAATAGCCTAAAATTTGACAGGTCGATCGGAAACAAAAATCGTGCCGGGTGAATATCGTCATTTTTCTCAACTGTGTCGGAATTGGCTAAAATTTGACAGGTTGATC
>NW_019233933.1:0-2435 GCF_002742605.1 Olea europaea var. sylvestris
CATTCATATCGTTTTAGTACAAATTTGACGAGTTTGAAATCGTTCCAATTCAAATCACAAGTATAACGACGTAGATATTGTTTATTTTCATATAAAACGATAATTATATCGTTCTGGATAAAAATAATCATTCGGCCGTCCACAACCACCCATCATACCTTTAGGATATGTAGGATGATTGAAAGAGGTCATCAAGTGGGCTGATACCACTCGAATGACTTGGAAAGAGCAAACGAAAATACTTTCTATCGAAATAGTTTGAAGATGGTATACAATCATGAGAACAAAAATGTTCTCATAGTTTCTTTTAAGGGAGATCGAACCCAGTTGATTACCTATTTTGATCATCCTATATATATCAGATGCATGTACGGTGGTCGTGGACGGTCGACTCATTATTTTTAGCAAAAACAATATAAGTATCGTTTTATTTTAACTGAAACGATATGCATGTAGTTTTAGTTATGATTTAAACTAAAACGATATCAACGTCGTCAAAATTGTATTGAAACGATATTGATATCGTTATGTATCAAAATCACAAATAAAATAATGACATTCATATCGTTTTAGTACAAATTTGACGAGTTTGAAAACGTTCCAATTCAAATGACAAGTATAACGACGTAGATATCGTTTCTTTTCATATAAAATGATAATTATATCGTTCTAGATAAAAATAATGATTCGGCCGTCCACAACCACCCATCATACCTTTAGGATACATAGGACGATCGAAAGAGGTCATCAAATGGGTTGATACCACTCGAATGACTTGGAAAGAGCAAACGAAAATACTTTCTGTCGGAATAGTTTGAAGATGGTATACAATCATGAGAACAAAAATGTTCTCATAGTTTCTTTTAAGGGAGATCGAACCCACTTGATTACCTATTTTGATCATCCTACATATGTTAGATGCATGTTCGGTGGTCGTGGACGGTCAAATCATTATTTTTAGCAAAAATGATATAAGTATCATTTTATTTTAACTGAAACGATATACGTGTAGTTTTAGTTATGATTTAAACTAAAATGATATCAACATTGTCAAACTTGTATTAAAATGATATTGATATGGTTATGCATAAAATCACAAATAAAGTAACGACATTTATATCGTTTTAGTACAAATTTGAATAGTTTGAAATCGTTTCAATTTAAATTACAAGTATAACGACATAGATACCGTTTTTTTCGTTCTAGCTAAAAGTAGATTTGACCTTCCACAACTACCCATCATGCCTTCAATATCATTACGTTGTTCAGTGCACTTTTTTTATTGGAAGGACATCTATATCGTTTTGACTTTCAGGAACGACTTCCATGTCATTCTTAGAATGAATGCATTTTTGTACTAGAACGACTTATATATCGTTTATGTATAGTCATAATGACTTTTATGTCATTTCCAAAATAAGTTAAGTAGTGTGTATTTCATATTGAAACGATATAAAAATCGTTTTTTATTACAGGAACGATTTCAATATCGTTATGTTATTCACTCTACTTTTTTTTATTTGAACGACATCTATATCGTTTTGTGCTTCAAGAACGACTTCAATGTCGTAATTAAAATTAATACATTTTTGTACCACAATGATCTTAAACATTTTGTTTCAGAAGGAAGAAAATATATATCGTCATTAGATTAATTGCATTTACATCAACTGTAACTATATGAACGTCATTTGCATTTCAATAGTGCAAAAGCATTTCAATAGCACAATGATTACAAAATTTAATAAATCATCTAGTGCTTCGAATAAGCACAAAATTATAAAGTTACAAGTCAGGAAAAATATTACAACCTTAATCTCAGACGATTATTACTCGAGAACTTCAAGAATCAAGAATGTTTTGAAAAAAAATTATAAAAATAAAAATGAACGGTCGATTAATAAAGTATTTATGGATCCATTCAAAAATTTTGATAATTTATAATCTCAGCACCGTCACAAACTTATGAACTTGGATTATGAATTATGATGATAAACCAGGAAGTTCACCTAGCATATAAGTCAGCCATTACATTATAGTTTTTATTGTACACACATATATACACACACTTTCGACTTACATCTTGATGAAATTAAAGGAATAAATTGCTTAAAATGCTGGACCAATTATTTCTATGTAAAAAAGTCACCACCAGTAGCACCTAAAGAAAAAGGAAAAAAAACGACGTTCCTCATTTTTCTTTGGGTCGAGGATGGTAAAGGCTAACATAATATTTGACCTGCTATGTTCAATTCCTCTTAGAGTAAAGTTGAGTAAACATATCCCCCATGAGAGTTGCAGTACGAAATGACAAAGTAAACATCCAAGTTTCTGAATCTTTATATTGAAAGGAAGTAAATGAGCAAGATAACACACACGATGATTATGTAATTTGTAGGAAATAATTCCAAATCAATTATCCATTATAAATATAA
>NW_019233934.1:0-2435 GCF_002742605.1 Olea europaea var. sylvestris
AATTCGATTGGAATCGAGCCAATGAAAAGTTGTTTTTGATTTCATGATAACTTCAGGTTTGTTCCTTTTTGGAGAAATGCTAGCCTAATTCGATTTAAATCGAACCAATGAAAAGTTGTTTTTGACTACACGATAACTTCGGGTTTGTTCTTTTTCGTGAATTACTAGTCTAACTCGATTGGAATCGACTCAATGAAAAGTGGTTTTTGATTTCATGAAAACTTTGGGTTTGATCGTTTTCGGTAAATTGCTAGTCTAAATCGATTGGAATCGAGCTAATGAAAAGTGGTTTTGATTTCATGATAACTTCGGGTTTGATCGTTTTCGGCTAATTGCTAGTCTAATTCGATTGGAATCGAGCCAATGAAAAGTGGTCTTCGATTTCATGATAACTTCGGGTTTGATCGTTTTCGGCTAATTGCTAGTCTAATTCGATTGGAATCGAGCCAATGAAAAGTGGTCTTCGATTTCATGATAACTTCGGGTTTGATCGTTTTCGGCTAATTGCTAGTCTAATTCGATTGGAATCGAGCCAATGAAAAGTGGTCTTCGATTTCATGATAACTTCGGGTTTGTTCATTTTTGGAGAAATGCTAGTCTAATTCGATTGGAATTGAACCAATGAAAAGTGGTTTTTTATTTCACGATAACTTCGCGTTTGTTCATTTTTTGCAAATTGCCAGTCTCATTTGATTGGAATCGAGCCAGCGAAAAGTGGTTTTTGATTTCATGATAAATACGGGTTTGATCGTTTTCGGCTAATTGCTAGTCTAATTCGATTGGAATCGATCTAATGAAAAGTGGTTTGGATTTCACGATTACTTCGGGTTTGTTCGTTTTTGGCGAATTGTTAGTCTAATTAGATAGGAATCGAGCCAATGAAAAGTGGCTTCCCATTTCATGGTAACTTCGGGTTTGTTCATTTTTGGAGAAATGCTAGCCTAATTCGATTGGAATCGACCCAATGAAAAGTGGTTTTTGATTTCATTATAACATCGGGTTTGTTCGTCTTTGACAAATTGCTAGTCTGATTCGATTGGAATCGAGCCAATGAAAAGTAGTTTTGAATTTCATGATAACTTCGGGTATGTTCTTTTTCGGAGAAATACTAGTCTAATTTGATTGGAATCGAGACAATGAAAAGTGGTTTTTGATTTAATGATAACTTTGGATTTGATCATTTTCGGCGAATTGCCAGTCTAATTCAATTGGAATCGAGCCAATGAATAGTGGTTTTTGATTTCATGACAGCTTGAGGTATGTTCATTTTTTGGAGAAATAATAGTCTAATTCGATTGGAATCGAGCCAATGAAAAGTGGTTTTTGATTTCATGATAACTTCGGGTTTTATCATTTTCTGCAAATTGCGAGTCTAATTCGATTGTAATCGAGCCAATGAAAAGTGGTTTTTGATTTCAGGATAACTTTGGGTTTGTTCGTTTTCGGCTAATTGCTAGTCTAATTAGATTGGAATCGCGCCAATGAAAAGTGGTTTCTGATTTCTTGAAAACTTCTGGTTTGATCGTTTTCAGAGAATTGCTAGTCTAATTCAATTGGAATTGACCTAATGAAAAGTGGTTTTTGGTTTCATGATAACTTCAGGTTTGATCATTTTCTGCGAATTGCTAGTCTAATTCGATTGGAATCGAGCCAATGAAAAGTGGTTTTTGATTTGAGGATAATTTCGGGTTTGTTCGTTTTCGGCTAATTGCTAGTCTAATTTGATTGGAATCGAGCCAATGAAATGTGATTTTTGATTTCATGATAACTTCGGATTTCTTCATTTTCGGCTAATTGCTAGTCTAATTTGATTGGAATCGAGCCAATGAAATGTGATTTTTGATTTCATGATAACTTCGGATTTCTTCATTTTCGGCTAATTGCTAGTCTAATTTGATTGGAATCGAGCCAATGAAATGTGATTTTTGATTTCATGATAACTTCGGATTTCTTCATTTTCGGCTAATTGCTAGTCTAATTTGATTGGAATCGAGCCAATGAAATGTGATTTTTGATTTCATGATAACTTCGGATTTCTTCATTTTCGGCTAATTGCTAGTCTAATTTGATTGGAATCGAGCCAATGAAATGTGATTTTTGATTTCATGATAACTTCGGATTTCTTCATTTTCGGCTAATTGCTAGTCTAATTTGATTGGAATCGAGCCAATGAAAAGTGGTTTTTGATTACATGACAACTTCGGGTTTGTTTGTCTTTGACAAATTGCTAGTCTAATACAATTGGAATCGAGCCAATGAAAAGTGGTTTCTGATTTCATGAAAATGTCTGGTTTGATCATTTTCGTTGAATTGCTAGTCTAATTCGATTGGAATTGACCCAATGAAAAGTGATTTTTGATTTCATGATAACTTCGGGTTCGATCATTTTCGACGAATTGCCAGTCTAATTCGATTGGAATCGAGCCAATGAAAAG
>NW_019233935.1:0-2435 GCF_002742605.1 Olea europaea var. sylvestris
GCCATTTTTCGAAGGAATGAGCGCTTGTGTATTGAGAACGCTTGGAGAGTCGGCGGACGAAGAATTGAGCGTAACTTTTGCACGCGGTGTCCCTAAGAAATTTTTGGAAATGTAGCGACCGTTTTGGATTGAACTCACCACTTCATCGTGACGTACGAGGGATTTTCGCCATTTTTCGAAAGAATGAGCACTTGCATATTTAGAACGCTTGGAGAGTCGGCGGACGAAGAATTGAGCGTAACTTTTGCACACGGTGTCTGTTTTGGGCCCATAAGAACTTTTTGGAAATGTAGCGACCGTTTTGGATTGAACTCACCACTTCGTCGTGACGTATGGGGGAGTTAAGCCATTTTTCGAAAGAATGAGCACTTGCATATTTGGAACGCTTGGATTGTCTGCGTACGAAGAATTGAGCGTAAATTCTGCACACGTGTACGTTTTGGGCCTACAAGTACTTTTTTGAACTGTAGCGACCGTTTTGGATTGAACTCACCACTTCATCATGATGTACGAGGGATTTTGACGACTTTTCGAAAGAATGAGCACTTGCATATTTAGAACGCTTGGAGTGTCGGCGGACGAAGAATAGAGCGTAACTTTTGCACACGGTGTCCGTTTTGGGCCCATAAGTAATTTTTGGAAGTGTAGCGACCGTTTTGGATTGAAGTCACGACTTCGTCGTGACGAATGAGGGATTTCGGCCATTTTTCTAAAGAATGAGCACTTGCATATTTGGAACGCTTGGATTGTCAGTGTACGAAGAATTGAGTGTAACTTTTGCACACATGTCCGTTTTGGGCCCCTAAGTACTTTTTGGAAATATAGCGACCGTTATGGATTGAACACACAACTTCATCGTGACGTACGAGGGATTTTGGCCATTTTTTGAAAGAACGAGCACTTGCATATTTAGAACGCTTGGAGAGTCGGCGGATGAAGAATTGAGCGTAACTTTTGCACACGGTGTCCATTTTGGGACCATAAGTACTTTTTGGAAATGTAGCGACCGTTTTGGCTTGAACTCACCACTTCGTCGTGACGTATGAGGGATTTCGACAACTTTTCAAATGAATGAGCACTTGCATATTTGGATCGCTTGGATTGTCTGCGTACGAAAAATTGAGCGTAACTGTTGCACACGGTGTCCGTTTTAGGCCCATAAGAACTTTTTGGAAATGTAACGACCATTTTGGATTGAACTCAGCACTTCACCGTGACGTACGAGGGATTTCGGCCATTTTTCGAAAGAATGAGCACTTGCTATTTGGAACGCTTGGATTGTCAGCGTACGAAGAATTGAGCGTAACTTTTGCACACGGTGTCGTTTTCGGCCCATAAGTACTTTTTGGAAATGTAGCGACCGTTTTGGATTGAACTCACAACTTCGTTGTGACGTATGGGGGAGTTCAGCCATTTTTCGAAAGAATGGGCACTTGCATATTTGGAACACTAGGATTGTCGGCGTACGAAGTATTGAGCGTAACTTTTGCACACGGTGTCAGTTTTGGGCCCATAAGTACTTTTTGAAAATGTAGCGACCGTTTTGGATTGAACTCACCACTTCCTTGTGACGTACGAGTGATTTTGGCCATTTTTCGAAGGAGTGAGCGCTTGTATATTGAGAACGCTTGGAGAGTCGGCGGACGAAGAATTGAGCGTAATTTTTGCACACGGTGTCCGTTTTGGGCCCGTAAGAACTTTTTGGAAATGTAGCGACCGTTTTGGTTTGAACTCACCACTTCGTCGTGACGTATGGGGGAGGTAAGCCATTTTTCGAAGGAATGAGCGCTTGTATATTGAGAATGCTTGGAGAGTCGGCGGACGAAGAATTGAGCGTAACTTTTGCACACGGGGTCCGCTTTGGGCCCATAAGAACTTTTTGGAAATGTAGCGACCGTTTTGGATTGAACTCACCACTTCGTCGTGACGTATGGGGGAGGTAAGCCATTTTTAGAAAGAATGAGCACTTGCATATTTGGAACGCTTGGATTGTTGGCGTACGAAGAATTGAGTGTAACTTTTGTACACGTGTACGTTTTGGGCCCACAAGTACTTTTTGGAACTGTAGCGACCGTTTTGGAATGAACTCACCACTTCGTCGTGACGTACGAGGGATTTTGGTGATTTTTCGAAAGAATGAGCACTTGCATATTTAGAACGCTTAGAGTGTCGACGGACGAAGAATTGAGCGTAACTTTTACACACGGTATCCGTTTTGGGCCCATAAGTAATTTTTGGAAGTGTAGCGATCGTTTTGGATTGAACTCACCACTTCATCGTGACTAATGAGGGATTTCGGCCATTTTTCTAAAGAATGAGCACTTACGCATTTGGAACGCTTGGATTGTCGGTGTACGAAGAATTGAGCGTAACTTTTGCACACGTGTTCGTTTTGGGCCCATAAGTACTTTTTGGAAATGTAGCGACCATTTTGG
>NW_019233936.1:0-2435 GCF_002742605.1 Olea europaea var. sylvestris
GTTTAGGCCTCCGAATAATTAATTTCCATATTAATTATGTCAGGTTGTCGAAGTGTTGGGCAAAAAATTAACAAAGAAAAATCACGCCAGGGGCAATTTTGACATTTGTCGCAACGGTGTCGGAATGGGCCAAAATTTGGCAGGTTGATTGGAAGCGGCCCGTGAAATTGGACTCAGGGCACAGACCTGGGATCACGGGATTTCAGCTAAATTCCTTCGTTTGGGCCTCCGAATAATTAATTTGCTTATTAATTATGTCAGGTTGAAGAAGTGCTGGACAAAAAATTAGCGAAGCAAAATCGTACTAGAGACATTTTTGTCATTTGTTGCGACGGTGTCGGATTGGGCCAAAATTTGGCAGGTTGTTGGAAACGGCCCGCGAAATTTTACCCGGGGTAAAAACTCGGGATCACGGGATTTTGCCCAAATTCCTTCGTTAAGGCCTCCGAATAATTAATTTTCGTGTTAATTATGTCAGGTTGAACAAGTGCTGGACATAAAATTAACAAAGAAAAACTGGACCAGGGGAAATTTTGTCATTTGTCATGACGGTGTCGAAGTGGGCCAAAATTTGGCTGGTTGATTGGAAACAGCTAGCGAAATTGGTCTCGGGGCACGGACCCCGGATCATGGGACTTTAACCAAATTCTTTCGTTTGGACCTCCGAATAATTAATTTTCTTATTTATTATGTCAGGTTGAAGAAGTGTTGGACAGAAAATTAACAATGCGAAACCGCACCAGGGGTAATTTTGTCATTTGTCGCGACGGTATCGGAATGGGCCGAAATTTAGCTGATTGATTGGAAACGGCCCGTGAAATTGGACTCAGAGCATGGACCCGGGATCACGGGATTTTACCCAAATTCCTTCGTTTGGGCCTCCGAATAATTAATTTTCGTATTAATTATGTCAAGTTGTCGAAGTGCTGGACTGAAAATTAATAAAGAAAACCATACCACTAGAAATTTTGTCATTTATCGCGACAGTGTCGGAATGGGCCGAAATTTGGCAGGTTGATTGGAAATGGCCCGCGAAATTGGACTCGGGGCACAGACCTGGGATCACGGGATTTTAGCCAAATTCCTTCGTTTGGGCCACCGAATAATTAATTTTCGTATTAATTATGTCAGGTTGAAGAAGTGCTGGAAAGAAAATTAACAAAGAAAAACCGCACCAGGGGTAATTTTGTCATTTGTCGTGACGGTGTCGAAATGGGCCGAAATTTGGCAAGTTGATTGGAAGCGGCCCCTCGAAATTGGACTTGTGGCACAGTCCTGGGATCACGAGATTTCAGCTAAATTCCTTCGTTTGGGCCTCCGAATAATTAATTTTCTTATTAATTATGTCAGGTTGAAGAAGTGCTGGACAGAAAATTAACAAAGCAAAATCGCACCAGGGACATTTTTGTCATTTGTCACGACGGTGTCGAAATGGGCCGAAATTTGGCTGGTTGAATCGAAATGGCCCGCGAAATTAGACTTGGGCCACAGACTCGAGATCACGGGACTTTAGCCAAATTTTTTCGTTTGGACCTCCGAATAATTATTTTCCTCATTTATTTGTCAAGTTGAAGAAGTGTTGGATAGAAAATTAACAAAGCGAAACAGCACCAGGGTCAATTTCGTCATTTGTCGTGACGGTATCGGAACGGGCCAAAATTTTGTTGGTTGATTGGAAACGACCCGAGAAAGTCTACTCGGCGCACAGACCCGGGATCACGTGATTTTAGCCCAATTCCTTCGTTTGGGCCTCCGAATAATTAATTTTCGTATAAATTATGTCACGTTGTCGAAGTGCTGGACAAAAAATTAACAAAGAAAAACTGCACCACGGGCAATTTCGTCATTTGTCGCGATGGTGTCGGAATGGGCCGAAATTTGGCAAGTTGATTGGAAACAGCCCGCGAAATTGGACTCTGGGCACAGACCCGGGATCATGGAATTTTATTAAAATTCCATCATTTAGGCCTCCAAATGATTAATTTCCTTATTAATTATGTCAGGTTGAAGAAGAGCTGGATAGAAAATTAACAAAGTAAAACCACACTGGGGGCAATTTTGTCATTTTTCGCAACGGTGTCGGAATGGGCCAAAATTTGGCAGGTTAATTGGAAAAGGCCCACGAGATTGGGCTTTGGGCACAGACCCGGGATCACCGGATTTTAGCTAAATTCCATCATTTGGGCCTCCGAATAATTAATTTTCATATTAATTATGTCTGGTTGTCGAAGTGCTGGACAAAAAATTAACACAGAAAAATCGCATCATGAGCAATTTTATCATTTATTGCGACGATGTCGAAATGGGCCGAAATTGGCAGGTTGATTGGAAACGGCCCCCAAAATTGGACTGGGGGCACAGACCCGGGATCACGGGATTTTAGCAAAATTCCTTCGTTTGAGCTTTTGAATAATTAATTGCCATATTAATTATGT
>NW_019233937.1:0-2435 GCF_002742605.1 Olea europaea var. sylvestris
ATTGGAAACGGCCCGCGAAATTGGAATCGAGGCACAGACCCGGGATCACGGGATTTTACCCAAATTACTTCATTTGGGCCTCCAAATAATTATTTCCGTATTAATTTTGTCAGGTCGAAGAAGTGCTGGATAGAAAATTAATAAAGCAAAACCGCGCCAGGGGCAATTTTGTCATTTGTCCCGACAGTGTCGAAATGGGCCAAAATTTGGCTAGTTGATTGGAAACGGCCCGCTAAATTGGACGCCGGGCACAGACCCGGTATCACGGGATTTTAGCCAAATTCCTTCGTTTGTGCCTCCGAATAATTAATTTCCTTATTAAAAATATGAGGTTGAAAAAGTGCTGGACTGAAAATTAACAAAGTAAAACCGCACCTGGGGCAATTTTTGTCATTTTAACGCGATGGTGTCGGAATGGGCCGAAATTTGGTATGTTAATTGGAAACGGCCCGTGAAATTGGACTCGGGGTACAACCCGGGATCACGGGACTTTAGCCAAATTCCTTTGTTTGGGCCTCCGAATAATTAATTTCCTTATTAATTATGTCAGGTTGAAGAAGTGCTGGACAAAAAATTAACAAAGCAAAATCGCACTTGGGGTAATTTTGTCAATTGTTGTGACAGTGTCGGAATGGGCCGAAATTCGGTAGGTTGATTGGAAATGGCCTGAGAAATTGGATTCGGGGCATAGACCCGGGATCACGGGATTTTAGCTAAGTTCCTTCGTTTGGGCCTCCGAATAATTAATTTCCATTTTAATTATGTCAAGATGAAGAAGTGCAGGACAGAAAATTAACAAAGAAAAACTGCACTAGAGGCAATTTTGTCATTTGTCGCGACAGTGTAAGATTGGAAACGGCCTGCGAAATTGGAATCGGGGCACAGACACGGGATAACGAGATATTAGCCAAATCCCTTCATTTGGGCCTCCCAATAATTATTTCCGTATTAATTTTGTCAGGTCGAAAAAGTGTTGGACAGAAAATTAAGAAAGCAAGATCGCACCAGGGGCAATTTTGTCATTTGTTCCGACGGTGTCGGAATGGCCCAAAATTTGGCAAGTTGATTGGAAATGGCCCGCAAAATTGGCTCAGGGTGCAGACCCGGGATCACGGGATTTTAGCTAAATTCCTTCGTTTGGGCCTCCGAATTATTATTTTTCGTATTAATTATGTCAGGTTGAAAAAGTGTTGGTCAGAAAATTATCAAAGAAAAATTGCACCAGGGGCTATTTGGTCATTTGTCACGACGGTGTCGTAATGGACCGAAATTTGGTAGGTTGATTGGAAATGGCCCACGAAATATGACTCGGGGCACAGACCCGGGATCACGGGATTTTAGCCAAATTCCTTTGTTTGGCTCTCCGAATAATTGATTTCCTTATTAATTATATCTGGCTAAAGAAGTGTTGACAGAAAATTAACAAAGCAAAACCGCACCAGGGGCAATTTTGTCATTTGCCGCGACGGTGTCGGAATGGGCCGAAATTTGGCAGGTCGATTGGAAACGGCCCGCGAAATTGGACTTGGGGTACAGCCCTGGATCGCGGGATTTTAGCCAAATTCCTTCATTTGGGACTCTGAATAATTAATTTTTGAAATAATTATGTCAGGTTGAAGAAGTGTTGGACAGAAAATTAACAAAGCAAAACCGCACCAAGGGTAATTTTGTCATTTGTTGCAACGGTGTTGGAATGGGCTGAAATTTGGCATGTTGATTGGAAATGGCCCGCGAAATTGGACTTGGGGCACATACTTGGGATCTCAGGATTTTAGCTAAATTCCTTCGTTTGGGCCTCCGAATAATTAATTTCCTTATTAATTATGTCAGGTTGAAGAAGTGCTGGACAGAAAATTAACAAAGAAAAACCGTACCAGAGGGCAATTTTGTCATTTGTCATGACGGTGTCGAAATGGGCAGAAATTTTGCAGTTGATTGGAAAAGTCCCGAGAAATTGGACTCGGGGGCAAAGACCCGGGATCACGGGATTTTAGCCAAATTCCTTTGTTTAGGCCTCCGAATAATTAATTTCCGTTTTAGTTACGTCAAGATGAAGAAGTGATGGAGAGAAAATTAACAAAGAAAAACACTAGGGGCAATTTTGTCATTTGTCGCGACGGTGTCGGAATGGGCCGAAATTCGACAGGTTGATTGGAAACAGCCCGCAAAATTAAAATCGGGGCACAGGCCCGGGATCACGGGATTTTAGCCAAATTCCTTCATTTGGGCCTTCGATTAATTATTTTCGTATTAATTTTGTCAAGTCAAAGAAGTGCTTGACAGAAAATTAACAAAGCAAAACCACACCAGGGGCAATTTTGTCATTTGTCCCGACGGTGTCGAAATGGGCGAAAATTTGGCAGGTTGATTGGAAACGACCTGAGAAATTGGACTCCGGGCACAGACACGGTATCATGGGATTTTAGCCAAATTCC
>NW_019233938.1:0-2434 GCF_002742605.1 Olea europaea var. sylvestris
AGGTCTTCGGATGGTAGCCGAACTGATTACACCCTTTCAAGCTTCCAGCTCTTTCTTTGTGGATTAGCTGCCGGGACGAGTGCTAAAGCAGTCTGTCATCCGTTAGATGTGGTCAAAAAGAGGTATCAGGTAAAATTTCAACCTTTCTCAACTGAATAAGAGCATTTGGTTTCCAATTCTATGCATGATAGAGATGTTATAGCTAGATCAGCATGTCTTCTGAGTTGATTTTGTACAGAGAGATTCGGAACGGGAGAGAACGTAGAATAAGAGAGAGATGAAGCTAGAAATGAGAGGATGGAATAAGAAGTATAAGAGAGAATCTACGCTGTGAATGATACAATTCTCAGGTTATATATCAACAAGAGGCTCATATATCCTACATTTAAGTTCACCTACGTCGAATGTGGCTTAATGAAACCCTACAACTCAAATTATACTATTGAGCAAATTAACTTTTGGGTTCTCAGCTATCTGTTGTTAAAGAGAGAACGACACAAGCAAGTTTAGGTTATCTGGTAATTCAATGTGCAGATTGAAGGTCTACAAAGGGATCCAAGATATGGAGCTCGTGTAGAGCATCACGCGTACAAAAATATGTATGATTCCCTCCGACAAATTTTGCTCACGGAAGGCTGGGCCGGACTTTATAAGGGCATTGTCCCATCAATTGTCAAAGCTGCACCTGCTGGTGCTGTAACATTTGTTGCATTTGAGTCCATGTCTGATTGGTTAGAGTCGGTTTTAAATTGAATTTAACCATTTTTTTGGGGGCCTCTCGTCACCTAGTTCTTTTTGGTTTCATATTCTTTTGCTCATCTCAATAGAGCCCCTCGTAGAGAAGTGTGGCAAGTGTCATATTATTTGATTGTTGGATTATTCACAGGGCATTATTCATAGTACAAAAGACTCAATTAGCAGATCGAACTCGACTATGAACGCTATGGTCACGTTAGATGTTTTTGTTCGTTTTACTATCCTCGGGAGGCACTGCTACAAACTGAAGGATCCTCTGAGCCTGTGCAGCATCAATGTTGAAGCGCTCGGCCACATCCTCTGAAGATGAATTCTGTAACTTTGCAACCGAAGTAGCGATTCCCTTCCTCCCATCTCAAGATTTTTACTGGGTTTTGATAGAATTCTACCCACTATCTGACTCAACAGAATCATATTGCTAGCCACTCTCGTCAATTACATTTTCGGTATTCATCCTCAATGCACTATCTTCACTTTGCATTAAAATGAATTTAATTAATAAATATGTAGAGACTTGCGTTAAACTTTGGGCCCGATTTTTTCATCCAAAAAATTAATTTTTTGACCGTTATTTTACTATTCCAACCGTCATATTTGAGTTCTTCTCTTACAGGTGGACCCCACTTTTTTCCTAACAATCAAAAAATCAATTCTCAAAATCACTCCCAAACAGGCTCTTAATGAGTTTGATAGTTTAAGCACTCAATTCAATTTATCTCGAAGCTCAAATGAATGGTCAGATTTCAATATTAAAGTTCTCAAACGAGCTATCATATAGCAAAACATGCTAAGGGTAAAATACCACGTGAAATATTAGTACATCATATAGGATAAGTGAGAAATGATATATGACTGATGAGGTTAGGGTGATTTTTTCTATTGAGACATTTGTTGTTGCACTGTATTTGAAAGAATTTCAAGTATTAAAAAGGAAAAAAAAATTGTTATAATATATTTGTTGATAATTAACTTTTCTTATTCATAAGTTTACTCATAAGTAATTTTATTATGTATAAGTGGATTACTTAGTTATAAGCAATATCTTACTTAATAAGTCAAATTTTTTTACTTATTAGTGTATTTTTTCTTAAAAGTGATTTTTTTATTTAAAAGTTATTTCTTTACTTGTATGTTATTTTTTTAACTTGAATAAGTAAATTTTTATTTTTATTTTACTTATACGTGATTTTTTTTACTTAAAAGAAAATTATAAGAAATGATCATACGTATTACTCGATTTTTTCAAATTAAATGAGAATTTAAACTTCAGTCATATTTTTCTTTTCAAACAACAATTCTCATCTCATACTTTAAGTGACACAAAAATTCCAGTTTGTTAGTTCCCAGCTTAGTTATGATAGCTCATTTGATTGGATTTCTACTTTTGCTCTACTTCTTGTAGCCGACTTCATGTAAAGCTTTTCTAATCAAACAAAATGCTTTTAGAAAATTATTCAAATAAGTTCACGAGCAACTTTCGAATTTAAAAAAGCCTTGCCAAATGGACCCTAAAGCATTCTCTTGTGGGCTTTGCTTTCTAAAAAGAAAGTTAAAAAAGTACTTAAAAGTGGATGATCACTCATAAAATACGCGACGCTCATTGCTATAATCCATGCAACAGAAAAAGTCATTGTCTTCACATTCATCTACCTTGAAAGGGTTACAACATATGGAACCG
>NW_019233939.1:0-2434 GCF_002742605.1 Olea europaea var. sylvestris
GAGCTAATGAAAAGTGGTTTTTGATTTCATGATAACTTCGGGTTTGTTCGTTTTTGGCGAATTGCTAGTCTAATTCGATTGGAGTCAAGCCAATGAAAAGTGGTTTGTAATTTTCATGATAACTTCGGGTTTGTTTTTTTTTGGCGAATTGCTAGTCTAATTCGATTGGAGTCAAGCCAATGAAAAGTGGTTTGTAATTTTGATGATAACTTCGGGTTTGTTTTTTTTTACGAACTGCTAGTCTAATTCGATTGGAATTGAGCAAATGAAAAGGGGTTTTTCATTTTATGATAACTTCGGGTTTGTTCGTTTCTGGCGACTTACCGGTCTAATTCGATTGGAATCGAGCCAAAGAAAAGTGGTTTTTCATTTCATGATAACTTTGGATTTGTTTGTTTTTGGCAAATTGCTAGTGCAAATCGATTGGAATCGAGCCAATGAAAAGTGGCTTTTGATTTCATGATAACTTTGGGTTTGTTCATTTTTGAAATAATTGCTAGTCTAATTCGATTGGAATCGAGCAAAAGAAAAGTGGTTCTTCATTTCATGGTAACTTCGGGTTTGTTCATTTTTGGCGAACTGTTAATCTAATCGATTGGAATCGAGCCAATGAAAAGTGGCTTTTGATTTCATGATATCTTCGGGTTTGTTCGTTTTGGCGAATTGGGAATCTAATTCCATTGGAATCGAGCCCAAAGTGGTTTCTCATTCTATGATAACTTCGGGTTTATTCATTTTTGGCGAATTGTTATTCCAATTTGATTGGAATCGAGCTAATGAAAAGCGGCTTTTGATTTCTTGATATATTCGGGTTTGTTCGTTTTGGCGAATGGGTTGTCTAGTTCGATTCGAATCAAACTAATGAAAAGTGGTTTTTGATTTTATGATAACTTCGGATCTGTTCATTTTTCGCGAATTGCTAGTCTAATTTGATTGGAATTGAGCCAACGAAAAATGGTTTTTGATTTCATGATAACTTCGGGTTTGTTCCTTTTTTCCCGAATTGCTTGTCTAATTTGATTAGAATCGAGCGAATGAAAATTGTTTATTGATTTCATGATAACTTCTGTTTGTTCATTTTTGGCGAATTGCTAGTCTAATTCGATTGGAATCGAGCCAATGAAAAGTGATTTTTTATTTTGATGATAACTTCGGGTTTGTTCATTTTTTCACAAATTACTAGTCTTAATCTATTGGAATGGAGCCAATGAAAAGTCGCTTTTGATTTCATGATAACTTCGGGTTTGTTCATTTTTGACGAATTACTAGTCTAATTCAATTGGAATCGAGCAAAAGAAAAGTGGTTTTTCATTTCATGATAACTTCAGGTTTGTTCGTTTTTGGCGAATTGCTAGTCTAAATCGATTGGAATCGAGCTAAAGAAAAGTGGTTTTTCATTTCATGATAACTTCGGATTTGTTCCTTTTTGGCGAATTGCTAGTCTAAATCGATTGGAATCGAGCTAAAGAAAAGTGGTTTTTCATTTCATGATAACTTCGGGATAGTTCATTTTTGGCGAACTGCTAGTCTAATTCGATTGGAATCGAGCCAATGAAAAGTGGTTTTTCAATTGAGGAGAACTTCGAGTTTGTTCATTTTTGGCGAATTGCTAGTTTAATTCGATTGTTGTCGAGCCAATGGAAAGCGATTTTTCATTTCATGATAACTTCGGATTTGTTCCTTTTTGGCGAATTGCTTGTCAAAACTGATTGGAATGAAGCCAATGAAAACTGGTTTTTGATTTCATGATAACTTTGGGTTTGTTCTTTTTGACGAATTGCTAGTCTAAATCAATTGGAATCGAGCTAATGAAAAGTGGATTTTGATTTCATGATAACGTCAAAGAAAAGTGGTTTTTGATCTAATGATTACTTCGGATCTATTCATTTTTGGCGAATTGCTAGTCTAAATCGATTGGAATCGAGCCAATGAAAAGTTATTTTATATTTCATGATAACTTCGGGTTTGCACTTTTTTGGCGAATCGCTAGTCTAATTCTATTGGAATCGAGCCAATGAAAAGTTATTTTATATTTCATGATAACTTCGGGTTTGCACTTTTTTGGCGAATCGCTAGTCTAATTCTATTGGAATCGAGCCAATGAAAATTGGCTTTTGATTTCATGATAACGTCAAAGAAAAGTGGTTTTTGATCTAATGATTACTTCGGATCTATTCATTTTTGGCGAATTGCTAGTCTAATTCGATTTAAATCGAGCTAATGAAAAGTGGTTTTTGATTTCATGATAACTTCGAGTTTGTTCGTTTTTGGCGAATTGCTAGTCTAATTCGATTGGAGTCAAGCCAATGAAAAGTGGTTTGTAATTTTCATGATAACTTCGGGTTTGTTCGTTTTTGGCGAATTGCTAGTCTAATTCGATTGGAGTCAAGCCAATGAAAAGTGGTTTGTAATTTTGATGATAACTTCGGGTTTG
>NW_019233940.1:0-2434 GCF_002742605.1 Olea europaea var. sylvestris
ACAGCTTTGCTACTTGTACACTGATTTTTGACACGTTGTTTGACACTTGCATTATGTTCAAGTGTTAATTGGATGGAAAAACTGTTCGAAATTTAAACTGTCCGACAAGGTAATGTCACATGTCACGATGTAAACTAAAGTGTGTCCACCATAGTGTACATGTCGCAAGGTTCTTGCCAATTGAACTTTGCTATTTGTATATTGATTTTTGACACGTTGTTTGGCACTTGCATTATTGTCAAGTGTCAATTGGTTGGAAAAACTGTTTGAAATTTAAACTGTCTAAAGGGTAACGTCACGAGGCAAAGTGTAAACTAAAGTGTACACCATATTGTACATGTAGCAAGGTTCTTACCGATCGAACTTTACTATTTGTACACTGATTTTTGACATATTGTTTCACACTTGCATTGTTGTCTAGTGCCAATTGGATGGGAAAAGTATTTGAAATTTAAACTGTCCAACAAGGTAATATCACGTGGCAATGTGTGAACTAAAGTGTACACCATAGTGTACATGTCGCAAGTTTCTTATTGATTGAACTTCCATATTTGTACGCTAATTTTTGACACGTTGTTTGACTCTTGCATTGCTGTCAAGTGTCAATTGGATGGGAAAACTGTTTGCAATTTAAACCGTCCAACAGGGCAATGTCACACAACAATGTGTAAACTAAAGTGTACACTATAGTGTACATGTGGCAAGGTTCTTACCGATTGAACTTTGCTATTTGTAAACTAATTTTCGACACGTTGTTTGACACTTGCATTGTTGTCAAGTGTTAATTGGATGGGAAATGGTTTGAAATTTAAACTATCCAACAGGGTAACGTCACGTGACAAAATGTAAACTAAAGTGTACACCATAGTGTACTTGTCGCAAGGTTCTTATGGATTGAACTTTGCAGTTAGTTTACAGATTTTCGACATGTTGTTTGACACTTGCATTGTTGTCAAGTGCCAATTTGATGGGAAAATTTTTTGAAATTTAAACTGTCCAACACGGTACGTGGCAAAGTGTAAACTAAAGTGTACACTATAGTGTACATGTAGCAAGGTCCTTACCGATTGAACTTTGCTATTTGTACACTGATTTTTGACACGTTGTTTGACAGTTGTAATGTTGTCAAATGTAGCAATCCAACAGGGTAATAACACGTGGTAAAGTGTAAACTAAAGTGTACACCATAGTGTACATGTAGCAAGGTTCTTACCGATTAAACTTCGCTATTTGTACACTGATTTTTAACTCGTTGTTTAACACTTGCATTGTTGTCAAGTGTCATTTCCATGTGAAAACCGTTTGAAATTTAAATTGCCCAGTAGGGTAATGTCACGTGGCAAGGTGTAAAATAAAGTGTGTACACCATAGTGTACATGTCGCAAGGTTCTTACCGATTGAACTTTCCTATTCGTACACTGATTTTTGACACGTTGCTTGACACTTGCATTGTTGTCAATTGTCAATTGGATGGAAAACCTATTTGAAATTTAAACTGTCTAAGAGGTTAATTTCACATGACAAAGTGTTAACTAAAGTGTACACCATATTGTACATGTAGCAAGGTTCTTACCGATTGAACTTTGCTATTTGTAAACTAATTTTTGACACGTTCTTTGACACTAGAATTGTTGACAAGCGTCAATTGGATGGGAAAATTGATTGAAATTTAAACTGTGCAACATGGCAATGTCACGTCGTAATGTGTAAACTAAAGTGTACACCGTACTGTACATGTTGCAAGGTTCTTACCGATTGAACTTTCCTAATTGTACACTAATTTTTGACACGTTGCTTGACTCTTGTATTGCTGTCAAGTGTCAATTTGATAGAAAAATTGTTTGAAATTTAAACCGTCAAACAGGGTAATGTCATGTGGCAAAGTGTAAACTAAAGTGTACACCATAGTGTACACGTCGCAAGGTTCTTACTGATCGAACCTTGCTCTTTGTACACAGATTTTCGACACGTTGTTTGACACTTACATTGTTGTCAAGTGTCAATTGGATGGGGAAATTTTTCGAAATTTAAACTATCCAACACGGTACGTGGCAAAGTGTAAACTAAAGTGTACATGTGGCAAGGTCCTTTCTGACTGAACTTTGCTATTTGTACACTGATTTTTGACATATTGTTTGATAGTTGCATTGTTGTCAAGTGTCCATTGGATGGGAAAATGATTTGAAATTTAAATTGTCCAACAGGTTAATTACACGTGGCAAAGTGTAAATTAAAGTGTACGCCATAGTGCACATGTAGGAAGGTTCTTCCCGATTGAACTTTGCTATTTATACACTTAATTTTGACACGTTGTTTGGCACTTACGTTGTTGTCAAGTGTCAATTGGATTGGAAAATTGTTTCAAATTTAAACTGTCCCGCAGGGTAATGTCATATGGCAAGGTATAAACTAAAGTGTGTACACCGTAGTGTAT
>NW_019233941.1:0-2433 GCF_002742605.1 Olea europaea var. sylvestris
ATTCTTATCTTTTTGAATTTTTTTCGTAAAACAAAAATTCTTTCTTTCTTCATATGATATAACACTTCTATTTTATAAATTTCAGTCGAAGCCAACATAAGATTTTTTACATCTGAACTTTTGGTCATTTTGGACTTTAACGCCAACCTTATTAGTAAAATGGATTATAGTATTCAATAATTTCCTTCCCTAAAATTCCTATCCCGTAAATGTACTGATCATGGTTTGATAAGCTTTAATAATATAAAGTTATTTTCAAGTAATATGTTTTTGATAATTTACTATTTTAGTACTCTTAAGTATAGAAGTTATTTCTATCAAGTAATTGGTACTTTATTGTCGAAATTAGTACTTTACTTATTTTTACGTCTAGGCCATAAATGATCAAAAGTTTTTTATTTACTTGCACGAAGACTACTCAAGTTTAGACAAACACGTTCTAAAATAGTTTCTCTAGACAATTATAGGAATCTTTTTCAACCACAAGATTTGTTTCATTGTTGAATATAACGAACTTATACACATGAAGAAATTTTCAATTCATTTTTAAACATGTGTAGGCATACATAGAAATATGTCGATTAGTTTCTTAGAGCAAATATTCCGTAGTAAACGACACCACCAAACAAAACTATTGGCAGCTGATAATTGATCTTAGCAATTCTGTTGTAGGGTGATATCAATTAGGCTCTGTTTGAGCATTCGACGTCAATTTTATAGGAAATAGTTATATTAGGCTCTGTTTGAGCCCTTTTTTTGAAAAAAAAAAAAACATTCTTAAACAGTGTTTCGACATCATTTCAACCACACATTTTTCAATAAAATAATATTATACACAAATTCAATTTTTTTTTATTTTTTAATCACACATTTTTCATCAATAGTCTATTAAAAAATTCATTCTTATGATCTCCATTTTTGTCCCCATAATGCACGTGACTCCCTCTCATTTCCTTTTACAATTTACTCCAATTTATGTTCTTTTTGGATGTGACAAAAAATGTTCTATTTCTTGTATTCCATTGTTTGATGAATCGTCCCTTAAAGCAGGCTAGTAAAAATAATTTTTTAACGCTATGATTGTGTGAATATAATAAAATTCAAGGAAATTGATACTTTTACATTCAAACTCACAGTTTGGATGACAGCTCCCTTACATGTAAGGGGGATCGCAATTTTTTTATTGAGCGTGTGCCCCCACTCTGGTGCTGGAGACTTTTGCAGCCCCCTCACAATGTGGGGGCTCACAAATTTAATATTCATGTGGATCCCTTGTATAGCATGGTATACAAATAACTTTTCTCATGTACAAAATAATTGTTAGTTCAATATTTTACGGTCAATAAAAATTAATATATTCAACCAATCCCACAAAAAAGATTCCATGCTTTCATTTTCTCACCAAACCCTCAATAATTGTGCTTCAACTCTTTCTTTTGACCCATTTCTAAAAGAAGAACAGCTATTATAGAATTAATTTGCCGTGTTCTATAATTAAAATTAAAATTTGTAAAATATTGATAACAATACAAAATAAAGTTCCTGCGTCTTTTAAAATGTTTACTACTTCTATGTGTTTTTTTTAACGAAAAATTGTTATGAAATTGAACCTTGAATATATAAGGGTTCTGATTTTCAAAATTCATAATGCTAAAAAATTGACTCCCATTTTCGTCGAAAAATCAAATGTGAATCGTTAGCTAAAATTTAAATTCCCGTCATTCATTCATGCAAGTGGCGATAACATTCCTAGAATTTTCTTCAAATGATGATATTCTCTTTTGAGTTGTCTCGTCTTGCTGAAAATTATAGCGAGCCCTTTCTATTACTTGGAACCTTCATCTTTTGAATTATTCTTCAGGGTATTGTTGATGATCATCCCTTTCCAAACTTTTTTGTCCACAATGATCTATGTTTTTCCTCGAAACTAATCGATCTAAATTCCTCCTCTACCTCGAGATTCGATCCAAAACCTCAATGTGTATGTCATTCCTTTGGAGCTTAAAACTATCGCTATAGTCTTTCCATGACGAACGGAGTTTATCCATGATGAACAAAACAGAAAAGAATTCATATATATATTGATATTATAATGTTTAGATTGATTATAGATGTATACAATTTCATGAGTAATGTTTAAACAGTCAGATTTCTATAATCTAAAATAAATAAAATCAACATTTTAGTGAGTATGTAAGGTTAAAAATCCTAAATAGCAAAAATACTTGAATTACTCCTTTTAACAAGTACGGTTTACCCATCAACTAATTAATTATGCAAATTTTGATTAAATATTTTTCTAACACACAATTGTCTGCCATGTACAACAAAATGGTTCTCTTTCAAAGACACTACCTAAAGTACTAATATTTTCAATTAACGAAGGAATTTGTAAATATTAATGCGTGATTATAAGTGAATTTAAACAATGCG
>NW_019233942.1:0-2433 GCF_002742605.1 Olea europaea var. sylvestris
CTATGCGGTCGCATAGTAGCCACTTTAGGTTCCTCCGTCCCTTGATGGCCTAGGCTGTTCCACTCCTTTCCACCTTCCACGTTCAACATGTAACTTAATCTTTGGCTTGCAAACTTCAACATTTTGAACTACATAGCTTGAATAAGTGTTTCTGTGGCCTTGTTGGCTCGAAATTGAACTCGAATCTTGGTCATGCCCTCTTGTTAACATTCGTTAAGTCCTTGACAATTTGCGGCCTATCTCGCATCATATCAACTGTGCTTTTTGTTGGCTCTGTGGAAGAATCGAGTTTCATCTAAATAAATCAGTAATTCTTGTTTACGAGATTTTGCCTCGCTAGTTTGATTACAGAGTCACTATCATTTTTGAGGGATTGTGTCAAATTATAATCTTCATTTAGTACCCGGTTTTGGATTGTTATGGGAAGAGAATTTTATTGTTTGGTCGGACTGGGAATATTTTTCCGCCTAATACTGCAGAAAGTGTGTTTGTTGGAGGTTTAATATGGTCAGTTTGATGGCTTGCAAGGGAATGGGAATATTTTTCTGCCTAATACTGCAGAAAATGTGTTTGTTGGAGGTTTAATATGGTCAGTTTGATGGCTTGCAAGGCCTCAACATTTAGACTTGTTAAAAACAATTCAATGTTGAATGGTATTGTCTTTGGTTGCAAAAATGATGCCTCATTTCCACGAGACTTTTTGTGTCAAATCTTAGAATATGGTCTGCCTGGCCTATATGAAGATATATATTTTTGGTTTGAGTTTTTATATTTACACTTAATGAAAAAAAATTCTGAAATATTGTTGGTGACTTTGGTTGATGGAGATCTTTTTTGTGAGTGATGATGAGCTGTAGAGCCGTTGTAAATATAGTTCAATGGATTATATTTTTTTCCCGTCCAACTTGTAGCTTTTCATAAAAGAAATTTGGGAACCACCGTATTTATTTGCGGTTCTGGAAACTATATCCAGAAACTGTTTTTTATTTGTGATGCAGCTGCTCGAAATAGCACAAGTTCTTGATGAACATGTAAGTCTAGCTCTCTTTCTTCCGTTTAATGTTGGATATCTATTTAAGGCTATTACTTTCCGACTCTAAATGAGGCGGTATTTCATTTATATATATATATATATATATTTATTTATTTATTATTATTATTTTTCCCCCAAAGAGAGCAAATGCAAGTTCAATATCCCCCAAACTTGGTGAAGGAGACTGATAAATGATTTGGCTGGTTTTTTGTTCTTGCAGGTACATGTATACAGGTTCTTCATTTAATTGTATTGGCTAGATTTTCGGATCTCTTTTTTTGTAGTGGAGAACATAGTGTTTTGAAGAAGCAATAGTACATGTGTTCTATATATATTGTTTTGGCTAGTTTTTTGGATCTCTTTTTAGTAGAGTGTTTTGAAGAAGCAATTGTACGTGTGTTCTATGTGTAGTGTATGGATTAAAAATTTCGAAATGAAGTTATAATTTGAATTTCACATTGTCTTAAAATATTCGTGCTTAAATTGATGATACTTGTTTTTAATTTTGTCGGTGAATGTTTAAATAGAAAAAAAAGGGACAATATGATTAATCATCATAAAGGATTTCAGCAACAGGACAAAAATTAGGGAACATTGCCAAAAGAAACAAAAGTTGAGTCAACGTTCATAAAGCATTGCAAAAACACTTGAGACAACGTTCGTCGAACGTTGCAAAAAACCTTTACACAACAATCGATAGAAGTTGTGAAAATGGTAGAGACAACAATCACCGACCGTTGCAAAAAAGAAATGACAATGTTTAGTGATCGTTGCGAAAAGCATAAAGACAACATTCGTTGAATGTTGCGAAAAAGTGTAAAGACAACACTCCGTGAGCATTGCCAAAAAGTAAAGACTACACCCTCTGAATGTTGCGAAAAATTTAAGACAAATCACTCTATGAACGTTGCGAAAAAAGACAACGTTCAAGTTCAAGTATGTTGCAAAAAAAAGGTAATGACAACGTTCATTGAACATTGCGAAAAAGAAAAGACAACGGACAATAAACGTTGCAAAAACCTTCAGCTCTATGGCAACATCGAAGCCCACAATGCATGCCTGAATGCTGCAAAAAGCCTACGACAACGTTTTTTGACCGTTGCAAAAGGTAGTTTTTGGTGTAGTGTTCGCTTTTGAAAATCGGCCATTTAACTTTTGAACTTTAATATCAATGACAGTATAGAAGAATTACATTGAAATGATGCAAATCTATCGTCCTTGAGTAGTATGGCGTAAGCGACCTATACATATACACATTTCATCCATGTTGAGAGCATCAATACCGTGCTTTTTACCAGAATAAATTGTTGGAAAAATGAGTAAATGGCTCAATTTTGGCACAATTTTCGATAGGACTCGTTGGTCTAATTTGGAAGGTCAAAGTTGATCCGTGTTCTCCT